>NC_046171.1:41972945-42220679 GCF_011064425.1 Rattus rattus
CACATATTCAAACGCTTGAGCCCATAGGCAGGGATGCGGGAGGGACATTTTATCCAAATCACTACAAATTCTATAGATTCCAGTAAAAATGGTTGAGAGCCACCATGTGGTTACTGGGAATTGAACTCAGAACCTCTGGAAGAGCAGCCAGTGCTCCTAGTTCTCAGTCCTCCTGTTCCTTTGTAACTGCACTGCCCTCATGCCGGGCCCATCTTGCCCCAACAACTATAAACCTAACTCTTTTTTTCAAAACTGTCATGCTAGTGGAATCTCAGTGTATGTGGGGGACAGGGGGGATGCTTTTCCCATAAGCCCATTTCTCTCAGTCACTGGGTAACTCCACAAGAATGTACTATGCGTTAACCGTTCCCTCACTTAAAAAACACTCTGTCTGTTGCCACATACATAGCTTCTGTGAATATCAGTGTGCAGGTTTCTAGGTGAAGATATCTTCGACATAAACATGCAGGGGACAGTTGCTGGGTGGGTGGCACGTTTCAGTCTTGTTGCCTTTCCCTCAATCTGTTGGATTCGTAGTGATGCCTCCCGGTGGTTTTAATCTGCATTTCCTGGCTGGCTCATAATGCAGAAAGCCTTTTTCTATATTTGGTGTGTGTTTCTCAACGTCTTTGAAATCCACTTGTCTTTTCCCTGTTTCCTAGGTCTGGGTCTTGTTGTTTTATTTATGTGTGTGGGTGTTTTGCCTGCATTGGTCTGTGCACAGCATACATGCAGTGTTCATAGATGCTAGAAGAGCATCCGATTCCTTGGAACTGGTGTTATGGATGAGTGTTGTGAGAGGCCGTCGGTCCTGGGCCCCGCAGAAGAGCAGCCAGTGAGAACTTTTAACCATCGAGCCGATCTCTCCTGCACCTGTTCTGTTCTCTTTTCGAGACAGGGTCTACTGCTGAGTTTTGAGAAGATTTTAACCAATATTCTAGACTAGTATCTAGTCTCTGTGGCTGTGTAGGAGTGTTGGGTGTATGGCGTGCAGGGATTCTCCCCCAATCTTCAGCTCAAAGGCAAAAATTTCCTTTTTGACGAAGCCTAGCTTATTACTGTTTTCCTTTATATATTTTATCTTAGGTGTCCATTCAGAGGATTTTTTTTTTTTAATTTTTGCCAAGGCCTAGAGGTTCTGGAGACATTCTTGTAAGTTTTTCCCAAGTGTTTTATAGTTTTACATTTTATATGCGTGTCATGATTGGTTTTGAGTTAAATTTTCTAATAATATGGTGTGTTTGGGTGGAGATTTGCCTGTTGACCCCTTCCACACACCCTTGCTCCAACCACTTGTGAGGGCTTTCACACAGCCATTACACCATTCCCAAAAATCATCTGAGCATGTGCGCGTGCAGCTCTACCTCTCCCTCCCTCCCTCTCTATTTCTCTGTCTCTCTCTGTCTCTCTCTGTCTCTCTGTCTCTCTCTCTCTGTCTGTCTCTCTGTCTCTCTCTCTCTTTCTTCTTCTTCTTCTTCTTCTTCTTCTTCTTCTTCTTCTTCTTCTTCTTCTTCTTCTTCTTCTTCTTCTTCTTCTTCTTCTTCTTCTTCTTCTTCTTCTTCTTCTTCATTCATGAGTCTCTGACCCACCTCCCGCCAATACCACATCGTTCCGGTCATGGCGGTTCTGAGTCTTACAGTTGGCTAGAATGGAGCCTTTCTCCTTCATTGACATTTCTCAAAGTTGCTCTGGCTTTTCTTACTTCTGTTTGCCTTCCCATACATATCTCACTGTGCCAGTCCCTGCTTGCAGTTTGATAAGGAATTCACTGAGCTCCTGTATCTGTGAGAACCATCATGCCTGCGTTGCTGAGTCATCTCGTCCATGAACATGGTATGTCTTCCTGGTGACTCAGCTCTCTTGCCTTTGACCATCAGTATTTTGTGGCTGGCAGCATGTAAGCCATGTGCATGTTGTGTGGTTCAGACAAAGGCCTTTCCTCTTCCTCTTCCTCCTCCTTTCCCTCCTCTTCCTCTTCCTCTTCCTCCTCCTTTCCCTCCTCTTCCTCTTCCTCTTCCTCCTCCTTTCCCTCCTCTTCCTCTTCCTCTTCTTCCTCATCTTTCTCCTCCTCCTTTCCTCCCCCTTCCCCCTCCTCCTCTTCCTCTTTCTCTTCCTCCTCTTCCTATTTTTTCCTCATCTTCCTCCTCCTCCTCTTCCTCCTCTTTTTTTAACTTTTGAAACTGTAGGAAATGATAAATAAATAATAAAGAAAGGAAGAAAGAAAGGAAGAAAGAAAGGAAGAAAGAAAGAAAGAAAAAGAGAAAAAGAAAGAAAGAAAGCGTAAGCAGATGAAAAACACAACAGAGCCAACACTACCATCCCCGCCCCAGCCCAGCCCACGTATCCAGACAGGAAATGAGAACATTTTCTGAAGGATTTTAAGCAGTAGGAGACAAGAGGCCACTGTGGGGTGACTGGAAAGGACAGAGAGGTTTCTGGGTTGCAGTGGATCCTTGCAGAGGGCTAGCAGGTAGGAACAATGGGTGTTCCCTGGAACAGATCCCAGATGCAGGACTGGAGTCACCACACAGCCCCCGTCCATGTGAAGAACACAGTCCCCTCCCGTGCATTTCCTGTGCAGCTGCAGGGTGAGGCAGCTCTGTTACACCATGAACTCATTACTTAATCGCTGTTTTACCCGGAGACCATAATTATTCAACTGAAGCGAGTAACCTGCAATCTCTAAATGAAGACAGGGTGGTTACCTTCCTCTGTTTACCTGTACCCATGAACCTTTGACTGGGTAGTGAGTAGAAGGGGCCATCTTGGGCCTCTGACTGGGGCCCCTTGAAGGGGCCCAACGAGGTATACCTCGTTGCTTCTTTTACCTTTGTTAGAAGCCTGGGTGTTTCCCCTTCCCCTTTACAACGTGCTTGGCAAAGCTTCACTTTGTAGTTTTCCACATTTTAACCTTTATGCCTTAATAAATAGTAAGTGGAATTGTGCCCTGTCCCCGCCCCTATGTCCCATAGCATGTCCACCGAGTGACATGATCACATCTCTCTACCTCATTCGGACAAGTGACACTGAAGAGTTAAAATAAAAACTTCATAAAAACTGCAAAAGAACAGCAGATAAGGGGACAGGACAGAGCAGGCCTGAGATGTGCCCGGCCAAGCCTAAAAACAAGGTCAAGGGATTGTTCCAGGAACTAGCAGCCACCATCTCCACTGAGTCGGGGAACATCCGGACGGACAACTCCCTGTTCCGCTTCTGCTATAGTTAATAGTAACCAAACTCCCCGCTCTACAGATGAAGATAAGACGCTCTCCTATATTGAGAACACCCCAGCCCGCACGTACTGCTTGCAGATGAGACCTTGTACCCATCTCCCTTGCTGATAACCACGCTGAATCCCCTTGCCTTCCCCTATAAAAAGTCTTAAATTTCGAGTCTTGGGGTCGATTCCTCTGTCTCCTGCGTGAGACACGTTTCGGCCCGAGATCTCGTTAATAAACGCTACCTCTTGCTGTTACATCAAGACCGGCTACTCGAGTTTCCTGGGGAACTCCATCCCGCGACTAGAGTGAGAGGCTCCCCAAATTTAGGGGCAGCTCTTTCAACACCAGTTGGGATTTGGGGGTGTTTTAGAGGACAAGGAGTGAAAACAAACTCTGACCCCTCATAATTCATTGCTCTTGGCCGAGTTCTGCCTTTCTCTCATTCCTGTGATGGGTGCCATCCGAATACATCTGAAAAGGAGAGTGGCCTAATCCATCTTCCTCTAGTGTTCTGTGAAGGGTGTGGCTAATGTCACCATTCACTGGCAAAGGTCAGGACAATGACCAGATGTGGGCCATCTCTGGGGAAGCTGCTTCTCCTGTCTATGGCTGGAGCTAGATGGTGTCCTTGACCTTGGTCTCTGGTGGGGCTGGAACCTGTTTCATTGTCCATCAAATGTGAATCACGATGGCCTCCTTGACAAGCCCTGTCTTTTACTGTTGGCCTTCTCCAGCTTTCTCAGCAGGATGTGCCTCTGGATCTTGACCCGCCCACCTTCCCTGCCTTTCCAGGTGGTGAGCCTCACTTGTCTGCACTCTCCTCGTGGACCTCTCCTGGGCCACGGTTGTACTGCAGAGGCAGGAAGCGCACCAGGAACAGTCTGGAGAAGGCTTCAACCTCCCTACTCATTCTTGCTTCAACTATATAGTCCTTTAATTTTAGGGTCTTCATTGCTAATGTGAGGAGACATAATTGGCTTTAATGTTTATTTTGGGTGTTCTGACTTTGCTTTTCCTTTATAGATTTCTTCATAGATACTCTGGGATTTTATCCTCAGTCAGTCATAGGATTTGAAAACTCGGTTTGAAGTTCTTCGTTTCTGGTCTGTTTCCCCTCTATTTCCTTTCATTGCCCACTCTGCCAGGAGAACTCTGTAAGTTAAATAAGAGTCTGGAGCATGCGAGTCCTTTCCCGTCCTGATCTTGGAAGCTACAGCTGGTGTTGGTGGACAGCACCAGCTTCACCAGCTTCCCACCTCCAACCCCTCCCACCCCCCCCAGCCCCATTCCCCACCCCAATCCCTCCCACTCCCCACCTCAACCCCACCCCCACCCTGTCCCACCCCCCACTCCAACCCCTCCCACCCCAACCCCAACCCCCCATCCTTATGAGGAAAATAGTGACAGGTTTGCTCCTTTTCCAAGTGTGTGTGTGTGTGTGTGTGTGTGTGTGTGTGTGTGTGTGTGTGTGTGTTGAAGATTGGGCCTAGCATGTTCTCTACCACTGAGTTATACTCCCAGCCCCACAGAATATTCTTACGATGAATGTATAGTGAGTCTTGTCACATGCTCGCTGTCGCGGGTTGGCCTAGTGCTGCTCTTATTCTAATGCCAAGACTGGTGCCCCAGAGAGAGAGAGAACCACGGGTGAGACAGGACCATGAGGAGGGAGGGAAGATGAGGAATAAAGGAAGAACATGCAGGGGAGAGAGAGGACAGTGGCCATGGGCTAAGAGAGGGGAGAGCATGGCCCTGAGGGCTGCCCAATTGGAGCTAAGAGCAGCCCAGATGGAACACAGTAAATAGGAATAACTCGGGGTTATCGATGGGAAAGTGGATTCTAACAGCATGGAGGGGAGGCAGCTCCCGGCTACTATGCTGTTTAAGGCTTACCGTACATATAAAGGCTACGTGTGCGGTTTTTATCCGGGAAACCAATAACCTAAGGCGGGGTAGAAACCCGGCACTGGGATTTTTAGTATTTTTACACCACTTATTATGCATACATTTCTCAGATTGTGCAAAACTAATTTAGCCTTAATTCTGTGGATTGCAGTAACTGTTTTTTCAAATCCTGGGTTAGCTTTACACTTCCTTGGCTATGATATGTAACTGGCATTTTGGGGTTTTGTTTTGTTTTGTAACAAAGTCTACAGGCCCAGACTAGCTTCCAACTTGTGATCCTCCTGCCTTGGCCTCCTGTGTGCTGGGGTTGTAAGAATACATCGCCGCACACGGTTTACAACTCTTTTATGGGTTGGCTGATTGTGTGTGCTAGCATTTTCTTTACAGTTTTGTGTTTAGATACATGAGGATCATTGATCTTTGTTTGTTTGTTTGTTTGTTTTGTGTATTGCTGCTGGTTTTAATGTCCGAGTATCTCCAGTTTTGTGAGACTAGGGGAATGTCCCCTCCACTTCTGTTTTCTGAAAAAGAAAAAAGGGCTGAACATGACAGATTTCTCCAGGGACATCTCCTGGGCCTGGAGACTTCTTTGCCAGGAAGTTGTAAGTTACTGGTTCTGATCCATTCGTGGTTGTAGGGCTTTCCTGGCCATCTGTGTCATACGGTGTGAGTCACATGTTTGTGTTTGCCAAGGGACGGGTTCACTTCATGGAAGTTGCCAAATGTCAGATGAGGTCCACCTCACAAACACGTGCGTGGAGAACTGGCTGGAGTCTTCTTTCTGTCACACGTGTGGGGCTCCTTGCCAAATACATTTGACATCATTTTTGGCTACAGATCACACCGATCTTGTGTGATGCAAGATTTGAACACATCGCCTCTGGCCCACCTCTCAGTGCAAAGTGCGTCATGGATTCTGTTATGTAAAGGTCTTGCCTTTATGGAACAGCCATACTGGTGACATCGTGATGTGATTCCCTGCCAGCTAGGGGGACAAAGATGCCATTTTCAGGCTTTAGCATGGTGGGGCCATATTTCCCTGGGGGTAGAAGAAGCTGTCAGACCATGCTGTCTGACTATGTAGGACCCAGAGAGTAACGTGCTGCTGGGAAAACACAGGGTAGAACAGTCTTCGTTTCTGATTAGAAATAGGTTATGAGTCGCATAGCATAGCAGAGCATAGCATAGCATAGCATAGCATAGCATAGCATAGCATAGCACTGCATAGCACAGAGCAGCACAGCATAGCACAGCACAGCACAGCACAGCAGAACACAGCACAGCACAGCACAGCACAGCACAGCACAGCCCAGCCCAGCACAGCCCAGCACAGCACAGCACAGCTCAGCACAGCACAGCCAGCACAGCACAGCATAGCATAGCACAGCACAGCACAGCACAGCACAGCACAGCACAGCACAGCACAGCACAGCACAGCACAGCACAGCACAGCACAGCACAGCACAGCACAGCACAGCACAGCACAGGGCACAGCACAGCACAGCACAGCACAGCACAGCACAGCACAGCACAGCACAGCACAGCACAGCACAGCACAGCACAGCACAGCACAGCACAGCACAGCACAGCACAGCACAGCACAGCACAGCACAGCACAGCACAGCACAGCACAGCACAGCACAGCACAGCACAGCACAGCACAGCACAGCACAACACAGCTCAGCACAGCACAGCACAGCACAGCACAGCACAGGGCACAGCACAGCATAGCACGGTACAGCACAGGGCACAGCACGGCACAGAACAGCACAGAACAGCACAGCACAGCACAGCACAGCACAGCACAGCACAGAACAGAACAGAACAGAACTGAGACTAAATGTGCTTTCCCCTCCCAACCCAGGGACCACCAAGTGCCCTGTATAAACCCCAGACCTTCCGGCAGCCACTGCCCACCCTGGCACTTGCAGTGTGCCAATTTGTTCCCCCACACTCATCATAAGTATCCCGTTTCCCGGAGATACAGGTCTCCAGGCCCATCCACGCCGCTATGCTTGCCTTTGGCTTGTAGATCGCCTATATCCTCATCCCTGATGTTTCTGATGAACCACCAAGTTGGAGGGCAAGAAATAAGATAACAAGTCAGCCTTAACTAAGCATCCAGCAGGAAGTATCCATGGCTAACACTGCTGCTTGATACATAGTTGCTAGGAGGGAAACAATATAAAGAAGCCATACCATTATCCAGATATCAATGTGAGACCTGTGCATTTGACTCAGCTCTTCTGGGTCCAAAGAGCAAAAATGACATCACCACGTCTCTAGGAGCTGAGACCCTTACTGGTGTCCCCAGCTCTCACACAGACCTTTCTGCCATTTGATACACTTGGAGAGAGATAAACAGAGGCAGAAGACAGCAGTTCCGTATAGTCTTGCCATGGATCAGACAGGCTCTCGCTATGCAGCCTGAAATGCAACACTTAGTCCAGGCTTTGCCTCAAACCTGTGGGGATTCCCTTGCTTTAAAACTTCCTTCCCTCTGTTACAGGCATTTACCACCACATCTGGTCAACTGCAGCTCTTTGAACGGGACAGGCATAGACTACGGGGACAAAACAAGTTTGAGGACTCTTCCCTAACCCCACAACCCTGGAGCATCACTTCCAGCCTCGGAAGGAGACTGAAATGGTGTGGGAGGTGGCTTCTGAGGACAGGGCAGAGCCCAGGGGAAGGCTTCCAGGCTCTGGTGTCAAGGAGGGGTCAGCCTCTAAGAACCGTGCCTTGAGCATCTTCAAGCTAGTCGCACTCGCTGGGTCAGGAAGGTGAGCCTGCCTGTGCCTGGCTGGCCTCAGGTCGTCCTGTGGCTTCTAACCTGTGCTATAACAAAGATGACATCATCCCTTGCTCTCTCTCACTGGTAACTTGTTGAAGTTTGGTCCTGGCTCTCCCTCTCAGGCCTGTACTCCCAGAAATAAGACTCAGACTCAAAATATACTTACACATACCTTGGCCATATAGCTAGGATCTTCTCTGACTAGATCATAACTTAAAATAACCCATTAATTTTTATCCACATTCTGCCACATGGCTGGTGACCTGCGCTCAGGCCCCATGTGTCTGTCTCGTCCCATCTTCCCGGTGAATCTCCCATGTCTGGCTCTCTCCCAGAATTCTTTCTTTCTCCAGGATGCTCCACCTTCTTTCCTATAGACCATAGGTTTTAATGGACAGGTGATGTAACCATCCAACATACAAGATATTCTCCCTACAGTAACTCGGTGGCCTCCTCACCTGTCCCACAGGCAAATCTTCCCACTGCTTCTTCAACTTTAACCAGCAGCTACAGAAGCGTGTGGGGCTACACTGGGCCTTAGCTCAGTCAGCATTGAGACCATTTTGTCCTAAACTCAACATTGTTTTAGTGTGGCTTGCTGCTTATTTTTGCGTTGCGAAATCTGATTATGTCGGGACTATAAAAGTCTAAGCAATTATTTTTTAATTCTACAGACTATGTTACTCTAATCAACAGAAATCAGCCGATACTTCTTCAGCAAATAAATTTAATATTCTGCATGCTACGGGGTTCTGTTAAAAAATATGATAGGTTATTAGTGCAAAATGAGAGGTGCACATTGATGACACCAGCAGTTTTCACATCCCCGCTCTCAAGTTCAGATTCTAAGAGGGAGGGTCCTGGAGGAATAGCTCACATCTGACTTTTCTTTAAACATTTGGAAAAATAATAGTCTAGTCATTTTGCCTCTTCTGAGTTTCCAGAAGTAAGTGGTCATTTCTCTTGGCACTTAGCAAGCACTGTACTGAGTTCAGTACTCATTTAATAAGGGAGAGACAAGGGGTGCTTAGAACTCTGTCCCTTTCCGCCAACCTCCGACCTTTCTCTGCCTTTTGCTATGATTCCTGGCAGACTCGACAGCCCTCCACATCCCCAGATAAAATCATTCTTGCTCACTGGATTGTGTCTGTTTGTCCCTAAGAGGTTAAGAGTCCGTCTTGGTCAGGGAGTTTCTCCTATTCATGTAGATTTGTCTCTGCCTGGCTCTTTGAATAACAGTGAGTGAATGGATGGATGGTTGGTGAATACTTGTATGCTGTTTTTGTTTTTGTTTTTGTTTTTTTTTTCTTTTCTTTTCTTTTTTTCGGAGCTGGGGACCAAACCCAGGGCCTTGCGCTTGCTAGGCAAGTGTTCTACCACTGAGCTAAATCCCCAACCCCTGTATGTTGTTTTTAACGACTTCATTGACATACATTCACATATAAAATCCAACCATTCAAACAGTTCAGTGCTCCTTGTTAATCCGTATGCAGTAACTTCCCCTCCTCATCCAGCTGTATGTGATAATCCCACCTCTCTGTTCAAATGCGCGTAATAAACACGCTGAGCTTCCGGGGTGCTGTGGATTCTTCATCAGATCTGGTTCAACAGATCTCAGCTTCTCTGTATGTCTTCCTGTGGAAATAAGACCGGGGAAGGGGCGGGGGGGGGGAGGAGCGGGGGAGAAGGGAGACAGAGTCACATAACAAATCCTGAATCCCGGACTCAGACTCTGGAGACCAGCACCCGGGTGCAGATCTGGGTTTTGGGGCAGGGCCTAAGCTTGTCTGCAATGCTTGAGCCAATCCCAAACTCCTAAATCCTGAGCCAATCATATCTCGCCACATCATCACTATGCCCCAATGAAAGCTCTGCATGATGAGTCTCTCAGAAGGTAACTCACCTCTTAGGACTTCCGGGAACATGGGGGAAGCAGCCACTTCCCTGGCCTCTGTTCACCAGTGCGCATCAGTACTCTTCGAGGAGTCGCAGGACCCTGTGGCGCATCACTCTCCATCCCATTTTTTCCTTCACAAGGTTGACTTCCATGTCCCCCTTACCTGTGTCTGTGTATTCTTTCTTCGTTCCCTCTTGACTCCCAGTCAGGTCAAGTCCCTGGAGTCATGCCGGACTCGGTAGCAGACAGTCTAGAACGGGAGGTGGGAATTAGGGAAGAGATGCGTTTGGGAATAATTGGTCCCAGATGGTCTTCGTAGCCATAGGAATCAAAGCGTGTAAGGGGGCTGGAGAGAAGGCAGCAGGGGGAAGGACTCAGACTCTGTTCTCAGCACCCACGTGGTGGCTCACGACCATCCATAACTCCAGTTCCAGGAACCCACATCCTTCTTCTGGTACCAGGCATACATACGGTGCCTACACATACATCTAAGTAAACACACATATAAAATAAATCTTTTTAAAAAGAGAGAGCATGTGAGGAGAACGCTGCGTGTAAAAGCTCTTTGTCTAACACTGAATGTGGCTTTCACAGTTATAAACTCCACCACAGGACGGTGCAAAGCAAAGGCCCTCACCAACTGCACCTCCATCATGCCTGAGTAGACACGAACTTTGTTATAAACTGCGCAGTCTCTGGTATTCTGTTACAGCAACGCAAAACAACCAGGAAGGCGTCATTGGCGTTTCTGGGCCGTGTTCTGGGCAACTTTTCTAGAAGCTCCACGATGTGATGTTACACCCGACTTCGTCCTAGTGTGCTTTCTATGGCTGTGATAAACGCCATGGGGCAGAAAGGGTTTAGTTCACCTGACAGTTACAATAGAACAGGAAGAGAAACCAAGGCAGGAAGCAGGAACTGAAGCCGAGACCATGAAGAACACCGCTTACCTTTCACAGCTCAGCCTGCGTTCTTAGACAACCCAGGACCATTTGCCTAGGGATGGCACTGCCCACAGTGGGCTGGGCCTTCCCCCCATCAATCATTAATCAAGAAAATGCCTCCACAGATTCGCCTACAGACCCATCTAATGAAAGCATTTGGGGGTAGGGGGGTAGAAAGGTTAAGAGCACTGACTGCTCTTCCAGAGGCCCTGAGTTCAAATCCCAGCAACCACATAGTGGCTCACAACCATCTGTAAAAGAATTTGATGCCCTCTTCTGGTGTGTCTGAAGAACTCTCGTCAGAGTACAGTGTACTCACATAAAATAGATAAATAAATCTTTTTTAAAAATATTCTCCATGGGGCTGGGGATTTAGCTCAGTGGTAGAGCGCTTGCCTAGAAAGCGCAAGGCCCTGGGTTCAGTCCTCAGCTCCGGGGGAAAAAAAAAAAAGAATTAAAAAAAAAATTCTCCATGAAAGCAATTTTTTAATTCATTGAGGTTCCTTCCTCCCGGAAGACTCCAGTTTATGTTAACGCCCTCGCCCTGCTCCCCCACTCTCCCACCCACAGCAGCACAGGTTGGCATGTGACAAGACTCCAAGTCAGACAGGCACACAGCCAAGCTAGGAGTGAGAGCAGAGGGCAGAGCCCCTCCCCCGGAGGTGGAGTTTAACCTTGCCAAAGGGAGGGGCCTCCATAGCAGTTACAAGAGGGTCTAACATGGGAACCACACTCCACTCTAAAAATGATCGCCAGTCTCAAACAATTTTGGGGGCAGGAGCTGGGAGACAGGTGGACGCGGATCATCCTGTTAGAAATGAAAGCAAATGTTACCCAGATGCGTTAGCACATCTCAGCTCTAGGAAGACTGAGGCAAGAGGAGCAGAAGTTTGATGTCGGGTGGGTTGTTTCGAACTAAACATTGCATTTTAAATAATCTTTACATAAACCGCGCGTCCTCCCACTTAGCACATTGTTGGCAGGAAGCCGTGGTGCCCTGCAAACCACAAGGCTGGCTTGTTGTTACCATGGGTGTGAGGATAAGGCAGGAGTCCTTGCCTTAGGGATGGAGGGAGAGACACGGGCATGGGAGGGTACCAACGAGGCTTTGAGATGGCCTCGTGTATCCGTGACTTGGGCACCAAGACCTAGGATACAGCAGTGCTTGGCCATCCCTTGAAACTGGAGCCCAGGCTGCAGTTTGGCCGCGTCATCGCCAGACGCTGCTGAACGCCAGGGTCCCATGGGGAGCATTAAAGAACGTAAGTGCTGGGCTCCCCCTCTGCCGGGTTGCCTGGCTCTCTGGGGCACCCTGGGGGAGTAAGGAAGCCTTGAGAGTTCCCAACCGGAAGGCTTTTCCCTGTCAGTTCACCCACCGACCACAAGATGGTGCCCTCTTCATGGGAAATGGCTGAAGCCCACCAAGCGAGCAACAGTTTCAGTATTCAGTGGATTTCAGGACATCCCCCAGCATCTCAGCCTGTGTCCTTGGAGTGAGGCTGGGGGCTGCGACCCTTGTTCCTCTGTAGGAAACCGCCAGTGTGGGCTGCGTGTTCAGTTTTGCATTTCTCAACGGTGGAGAGTTTACAATAGTCATGGGTGGAACATTCCCGAGCATGGCTGGTTACCCGGCTAACCCTCTACCATCTACAGCAAACTTGCTATTGCTTTCCCCAGAACAGCCCTTAGGGGAAAAAATGAGGCCAAGAGTCACAGTAAAAACCAGCACAAGAGTTTCCTGGTTCTAGAAGAATCCAGACCACCTAAGGTCACGTAGGTCACAGTCAGCGCTGGGGAAGACCTCCCAGAGCAGCACACTTCTCCTGCCGCAGCCGGCCCAGCGTAAGGACAGACTCAAGGCCAGACAGCCAACCGCGACCTTTGGAGATATGACCCCACTCACTTGAGGTTTTCCCGTCCGGCATGGAGAGGCTGCAGGTGTGAGTTTTACAGGCCGGGAAATGAAGAGTGTAGAAGTTAGTGTCTAGATCCTTCCCGATGCACTACTGTGTGTCTTAGCACCTCTGGCCTTAGTTTCCCTGTCTGATGGGTGGATGGGTGGATGGGGGGGCAGTTCGGGTAAGCCCATGAGCTCCGGGCTGTTCTACAACCCCAGCGAAAAGACTGGCAAGCAAGGAGCCTCACAGACCACAGCCGGGAGAGAGGCTAGAGTGAGGCTTTCTAGTGTGGAATCATTACACGCCACACTTCGGAACTGTGGGCAGAGTATCCCTAACTTGAAATTCAAACCCTGGGCTGCCCCACCAGATGGAGCTTTTGGTATGCTGACTGGTACTGTCCAGTGGAAAAGTCCATGCCTGCCCTCATATGACAGGTCGTGGTCAAAATGTGGGCAGTGGGTGGGGGGCTCGGCAGTTAAGAGCACTTGATGCTCTCCGCAAGGACCCAGGTTCAGTTCCCAGCACCACATGACAGCTCATGACCAGCTATAGCTTCAGTTCTAGGGGATCTGAGTCCTTCTGGCCTCCGAAGGTTCCAGGTGTACACAACATGGCATGCATGTACATGCAGGCAAAATGCCCACATATCTAATATATGATATAACATATAATGAATATATTTTAAATTCAGGTACACACTAGAAATGACATATAAAATCATCGTATTATTTTATACATAGGTTTATGTGAAACTTAATTGAGTTGTAGTCCCATTCCAAAGACATCTCATTATAAATACGCAAATACCCCAAATCTAAGGGACACTCGGCATTCAGACCCTTCTGGTCCCGAGCATCTAAGTTTTCCTTTTGGTCTGGCTGCCATATTGCTTCCTCATTTTCTCTTTTTCTCGGATGCTAACCTTGGGAAGAGAACAGGATGATGATGGATCATTTCCAGCACGGGTGAACTCCATCCTCCTGCATCTGATACGGAGGCAGAACCCTCGCATGGGCCGTTCAGCCCTCCTCTCTGAACCCCCCCCCCCCCCCCAACTGAGACAGCCCCTCCCACCAGGGCCTCTCCCACGAGGCCTAGAGGGCTGGGGGTCTGGAGGGACAAAAGGGACAGGAGATGGCGCCCTGCAGTTATGCAGGCCGAGCCGAGCCTTGCACTGCAGTTCAGCCTACACGGTTTTTAAAAGCTGTCTAAACACGTTAGTAGCAGAGGGATAAGCCATGCACTAAGGGCCCGTGAAGGACACAATTGTGTTCCAAACAACTGACCACGGCGTGAGGGTGATCTGGCTGTGTTATCTGCCACACGGATCACCAGGTCAATTTGACTCACACGGCTGGGTAAGTAGGTGTCCCCTGCTTTTTCCCCTTCCGTCCATGTGTCCTTCCTGAAGCTTCTCCCCGTGGAAGACAACCTTCCCCAACGGGGGCCCACCTTGCTTGGAAGCGTGCAGAGTGCTGGGTCTTTCTGCAGAAATCTCCAAACAAGCTTTTAAGTCCAAACCTGGACCTTGAACAAAAACAGGAGTGTGGGGCTGTGCTACCAGTACCATACACTCCGGTACAGTTTGTCTTTCTGTCAGTCCTCTGTCCATCTGTCTATCCATCTACACTGTCTTTTTATTTAATGTGAAAAGCAAAAGCTAAGCTTTAGAATTGGGGTGTGGCTGAGTGACAGATGCCTGGCACGTGAGGCCTTGGGTTGAGACCCCAGCACTGCACACAGAGACACACGCACATATACACAGATACACTGAGACACACACACACACACAGAGACACGCACATATACACAGATACACTGAGACACACACACACACACACACACAGACATGCACACACACACAGAGACACACACACACACACACAGAGAGACACGCACATATACACAGATGCACTGAGACACACACACACAGAGACACGCACATATACACAGATACACTGAGACACACACACACACACACAGACACACAGAGACACACACACAGATACACACACACACACAGACATGCACATATACACAGATACACTGAGACACACACACACACACACAGAGACACGCACATATACACAGATGCACTGAGACACACACACACAGAGACACGCACATATACACAGATACACTGAGACACACACACAGAGACACGCACATATACAGATACACTGAGACACACACACACACAGACACACAGAGACACGCACATATACACAGATACACTGAGACACACACACACAGACATGCACATATACACAGATACACTGAGACACACAGACATATACACAGAGACATACAGAAATACAGAGACACACACAGAGACATATAGAAATACAGAGACACACACAGACACAGAGATAGCAGTACAGACACACAGAGATACAGACACACACACACACACACACACACAATTTAAAGATGAAGTCGTTCCTACTTGAGCTCTGAACAACAGCTGTGCTGTTAGCTCCTGGATGCTCACCACAAGTCAAGAACAAACAAGGTTCTGTTTATGAACAGGGTAAAATGACATGGGTTCCCAGTTGTGAGACGTGAACCTCTGGCCAACTGACTCTACTCTCCCAAGCCTTGGTTTCCTGACCTGTAATTCTCTTTGTAGGTTTACCCTTTAAACCGAGATAACTGAACTACCTAGTAGTCACTTGGGACATAGTGAGCTATTTTCTTCCAAAGGAGGTTTTGAAACATTGTGTGTGTGTGTGTGTGTGTGTGTGTGTGTGTGTGTGTGTGTGTGTGTGTGTGTGTGTGTAAACAGGTGGGTGCAGGTGCCCTTGGAAGCTAGGAGAGAGAGTTAATATTGTAGGAGTTGAGACTCAAACTCAGGTCCTCTGCAGGAGCAGTACACACTCCAAGCCACTGAGCATCTCCCCAGCTTGGAAACATCTCTTCTCCCTTCACTTATTCTCTTTGGAATTCAGTGTCTCACTTCAGTAAAAATATTGTTCGGGTAATGATACAGTTCAGTGCTGGAGCACTTGCCTAGCATAGGGTAAGGCCCTGAGTTTTGTAGCCAGTGTCACAAAATTCCACCTGCCTGCCCACCCACCCAATCCATCCATCCACCATCCATCCATCCATCCTTCCATCCATCCATCCATCCATCCATCCATCCATCCATCCATCCATCCATCCATCCACCCATCCATCCCCTCCATCCATCCATCCATCCTCATCCACCCATCCATCCATCCACCCATCCATCCATCCATCCATCCATCCACCATCCATCCATCCATCCACCCATCCGTCCATCCATCCATCCACCCATCCGTCCATCTGCCTATACATCCATCCATCCACCCATCCATCCATCTGCCTATCCATCCATCCATCCACCCACCCATCCACCCATCCACCCATCCATCCGTCCACCCATCCATCCATCTGTATGAACATGCACACAGCTACACATTTAACTTTTAGAAGCCCTAATTCAGACGTTTTTCCAGTGCTTGGCTACTCTGCTCATCTATCTGCTTGACATAAAGGGTTAATATCCAAAATAGAATGCTGTGCACAGATCACTGAATGACAACAGCCTCACAGAATGCATTTACATCCACACGAGGCGTATGATTGACTACTCTCCCACACAGTTGATTTTCACATCATTTGGAGAAGGGATTGAATAGTCTTTCTCCTCTGAAGAGGAATTAAAGTCTTTAAAAAAATTTTATTATGCGTGAGTGTGTGTGTGTGTGTGTGTGTGTGTGTGTGTGTGTGTGTGTTAAGTACAGGCATGGGTGTGGCAGTCAGGACAACACTGAGAAACTGGTTCTCTCCTGCAGCTATGGTTCCGGGGATTGAACTCATGTCATCAGGGTTGTGCAGCAAGCTCTTTTGTCTGCTGAGCCATCTCACTGGCCCAGAGTTTAAGATTCTCTTTTTCTTTTAAAAAACAAGATTTTTTTAAATGTATGTGTATGTGTGTTTGTCTGCGTGGGTATAGGAGTGTGTGTACGTGTGCATGTATCAAGTCCCTTGGAGCTAGAATGGCAGGCTGTTTTGGACCACCTGTCATGGGTGCTAGGAGTTGAACTCTGGTCCTGTGTGAGATCGGCAAGCACTCTTAACTACCAAGCCATCTCTCCAGCCCCTTAAAATCACTGCAACCCAGTTCCCTTTGGTGATGAAACTTAGCAGCGATGGGTTCTACTTAGAGGAACCAGACACGATCAGTGGAGGAGAAGTCAGCTTTTATTTACAGATTTGTCAAGTGTCCTTTCCAGTTTCCTACGAGGCCCGACTCTGCGACTCAGGATCAAGGATGTGGAGTGACTGCCTGCCTCTTATAGCGAATGTGTTCCTACGGTGACTTCTGTGCGGCCGAAGCTTGGAGATGCACAGACATCCTGCACTCTCTGCCCGTTTGTACGTTCGTGATGAAGCCAGTTGCCGACATGTCGGGTTTTGCAGTGATCTTCAAGAGTGATGATTCCACTTTATGATGGATCTACAAAGAAGAGACGTCTTCAGGGTGCCTGTCCACTGCCTCAGAGGCAAAGTGCATTGACGAGGAGGAAAATGATCCTGTCACGTCTCATAGTGACGTAGTGATGTCTCACTGTCTCGCAGCTTTACCCGGTCACATTTTTATTATTAGTTGTGAAAGTGACAGTTACTTCCTGCTTCTGTCCCCCTCAATCCAGTACTGCTCGGTCTGCATCTCTGTGAGCCGGGAAATAGTGCGTTGAAAGGAGAAGATTTCCTCCTCCCCGGTAAACATGGAGAGCCCGGCTGAGTCCTGTGGGTAGAACAGACAAAAGCCACCCCCTGTGAAAACCGTAACCCTGAGGGAAGACTTGCAGAAACAAATCCCAGTTTAAAGAACCTGCAGCTTTATCGATTTAGATGATATATTTTTCCACAGACAATCTCTCAAGTGAGACTAAAGTGTCAACGGGTCTAAACCAATAGATAATCAACAGAACCAGGAAGAAAAAAAAAATCAGATCAAAGCCAAGTACAGAGGTTTTGCTCAGAATGGAAGTTTGCTGCAAACCCTAAAGGAACGTGCTAGAAAGGAATCTCTCTCCCACAGCAAAAATGGTAATTTTGCCAGGCATGGTGATTTACCCTCTAATCCCAGAACTCCATAGGTTAAGACAGGAAGATTGTAAATTCAAAACAACACTCTGTCTTACCCACACCACCACCACCACCACCACCACCACCACCACCACCACCACCACCACCACCACCACCACCACCAGAGAGAGAGAGGGGAGGAGAGGGAGAGGGAGGGAGAAGGGGGGGGAGGGGAAGGGAGGGAAGAGGAAAAGGGAGGAAGTCCAGCAGTTCTAATAATTTAGGAAGCTCCTCAGGGAGCCCTTTCTAGATTGAGAGACTGAGAGGTTCTGTGGGCCCTGTCCCTGGAGAAGCTGTCTGAAATCCGACTTTGGTCCCCAGTTACGGGTATTTGGTATTTGCTGAGGGTAGCCAGGGAGCCTTCCTGCTGCGAGGGCAGGCAGCACCCTTAGGACTGGGGATATCAACATGGACGTGTGGTCATGAAGACAGCTTTGGATTTTCCTTTCTCTCCTTGGGGGCTTGCTCTTAAGTTCTTTCAGAGAAAATGTCTATGCTGCCCCAAGCCCCTCTTCCCCACTGGGTCCCTGTGACTCTAGGACTCCGAGGTCACAGCCCATGACTTCTTGATGGCCTGAGCTCACTTGGGTCCATGCCTGAACCTTTACTCTTGCAAAACTGTTAAGAGCCTCACTGAGGAACTAGTCTGACTGACTAGCTCCCCGTACACTCCCTGAAATCCACAAGGACAATGGCTGTGTAACAGGCACTGCACTCTGAGAGGCAACATTGTGCTGTAGCTCCCACATGAGGGTTTTAGACAGGTAATCCCACACCACTGTAGTCTGGATGTTTGTGCCTTCCAAAATATCCAGGTTGAAACCTTAGCCCTCAAAGGAGGGACATTATGTGACAAGAGCCTTGGGACTCTGTTGATTAGGTCTTGAGAGTGGAGTCCTCAAGAACAGCAATGTCTTCGTAAAAGAAGGCCCAGGATATGATCCTTCCTGCCTGCCTGCCTGCCTGCCTTCCTTCCTTCTTTCCTTCCCTCTTTCTTTCCTTCCTGCCTTCCTTCCTTCCACAGCGTGAAGCATATGACAAAACAACTTGACCTCAGGCTCAGAGCTGTGAGAAACAGCTCCCAAGGTGGAGAAGCCATACAAGTTATTTTGCTATAGCAGCCTGCAGAGTGGGCAGACAAAGCAACCATGTTTTCAAAGTTTACCCCAAGGATGAATAATGTCTATTCAAGTCGACAAGAATTTACTGTTAGGACTACAATGCCATCCCTGTGTTTGGGGTCAAATGGTGGCAATTAAATTCTTTTGGGATTTAATTATTGCTTTAGTTCACATAGCGCACATGGAAGCCCAAAAAGTACATCAGATCCCCCTAGAACTTGTGAGCTGCCATGTAGGGGCTGGGAATCGAACCCAGGACCTCTGGAAGAGCAGTCAGTGCTCTGAACCGCTGAGCCATCTCTCCGACCCCAGTGCTGGCAGTTTAACTTTTGACTAATAGGTCAATGGTTTGATAGCTGCTTTTGATTAATAGGTCAATGGTTTGATAGCTGATCTGTATGCCCCCTAATGCTTTCACAGAAGCAGGGAATCCTAATTGAACTGGGAGGAACCCAGAGTTCAAACTGCAGAAAAAAACCCAGACCATATGAGTCTGTTTCCTACCGAATATCCCTGAGCCTGGTACCCAGAGCTGCTCTGTGTTTCCTTAGTGAAAAGTCTGGGACTGAAACACGGATTTCTCTGTAATCTGGGGGTTTGCTAGGTTTCTATGGGACTCCGTTTCTGCTATGTGACAATGAGAGCAAAAGCTCACACAGTCGATGGCGGCTCCAAGACGAGACTCTCAATGTGCTGAAGTTGAGACAGAGCTGGCTAGACAGCACCGTTCAATGGTTAACCGTACGTCGTACTCCTTCTGCAAACCGTGACGTGTATTAGACTCTAAGCTACCAAGCCATTTTATAAGGAAAGGAAGTGGAGGTAGCATCACCTACCTGGCTCAGCCCCAAGTCGTCCATCAGCACCCGGCTTTGGTCCGACTCGCTGTCCTGATGCTGATACACAAACAGGCTGGAGATGGGGACCAAGGCGCTGCAGATGATACGCACCTGAAGCAGGGAGACAGTGGACAGTGGGACTCCGCTCACACGGTAAAGAAAACCTGTCTGTTGCGGGAGCAGCTCAGGGCTTTGCTTTTACAGGGTCTGGGGTTTTTCCTAGTAGTTTGTACTTACGCACATAGTGTTTGAAACCACACAGCACTTACCAATGCATTTCCACACAGTGTAGACCGCGCTGTGAAGCAGCCAGCGGGGGCTTTATACAGGGAACCCCAGGCCTGTGGCGGTCTCAGTCCGGACCCCCGGGTCCTACTCCAGTGGTCTCCTCTATGTCTCTGGTTTAGATGCCCCTGGCCCCTCCAGAGCCCACGCTGAAAACCTCCCAGTACAGGACTCGTAAGAGGTGGGGCCGTTGGGTCATGATGGTTCCACAAAGATCTGCCTGAACTCTTTTCTCTCTTTAGTATTTATTTTCAGTCATGTGTGTCTGTGTGTGGGTATGTGCTTGGGGGCCTGTGCAGCTCAGAAGAGAGTTGGGGATCCCTGGAGCTGGACTTGGAGGCAGTTGTAAGTGCCCAACATGGGTTTGGGTTCTCGGGGAGAACTGTACTCATTCTTAGCTGAGGAGCCATCTCTCCAGACCTGTCTATTAGCATCCTGCAGGGCACTTTTCAAAGAGAGTAACATCAACTTCCTCTCATCATCTTGGTATTAGGTGAGTGGGTGGACACGACCACAGCTTGAAAGCAGTTAATGTCTTTTATGTCCATTAGTTTGTCATACTTGTTCTTCGTGTCATTTTGTTCTTTCAGGTAGATGTAGCTCAGGCTATCCCCCAACCTATTATATTCCTGCCTCTTCCTCCCATGCACCAGGATTATAGGCATGTACACACCATGTAGCTCAGGCTATCCCCCAACCCACTATATTCCTGCCTCTTCCTCCCATGCACCAGGATTATAGGCATGTACACACCATGTAGCTCAGGCTATCCCCCAACCCATTATATTCCTGCCTCTTCCTCCCATGCACCAGGATTATAGGCATGTACACACCATGTAGCCCAGGCTATCCCCCAACCCATTATATTCCTGCCTCTTCCTCCCATGTACCAGGATTATAGGCATGTTCACCATGCCCAGCTCCAAAACATATCCCTCCTGATGTTTAAAGAACCCAGGTTTGTTGTGAGCCTTTCAAAAATCATCCTTCAAGTAAACAACCAACCCTTTAAATAACATGTTGATTTCAGGGACCCGCATTCCCATTTTATTTTAATAAATCTCTCAATCGATCGCAATTGGCACTTCTTCCATTGCTTAAATGGAGTGTTCTATTTCACGGTCTTCGTGAGTACATTCTAGAATAATGTCTGCTTAACGCTCTCAATTTCCGAAATAAGATAATTCTGACCATACTTTAAGAGAGAATGAGAGCTCCAAATAAGTGGTTTGGTTACGAATGTTGGGGGCAGTTTCTATCGCACACTGCCAGGTAGAGCGTTGGCTCCCTTAAGTGAGTGAGAAGCTGGGAGATGACCGAGTCCGGCTGGGCAAGGGGAGCAGATCTTCTTCAAGGCATTTCCAGCTTGAACGTCAGCCACGTGCGCCTTTACCCTCTGTGGCAATGCCACTCCCCCCTTTTCCCAAGAAACCTTTGCCCTTTGAAACCCAGCGACACCTCCAGCGTCATGGACTGCACCTGGTGCAGTCATGGACCCACCCTTAGCACAGGGCAGTGCCCCACACTGATGAGCCTGGAGCCTCAGCTCCCGGATGACCCCCTGCCTGGGTGGCTGTGCTGCAGGCTGACCGCAGGCTTTCCCGAGCTGCTTCAGCAGAGCCTGCAGGCTGCCTTTCCTGCTTACGCCCTCATCCCGCGCCCTGCCCCTCCTGCCCCAGCAGCCAGCCCTTCAGCCCCTGAACATTTATAAGGAATGTGTAAAATGCAGCCACCGGCCCGAGCCTGGGACTCACTAGCCAGGGTGGGGATGGAGTGGCTCAGGAGCCTGGATTTTAAGTGGCCCTGTGAACAGAGGACTTCCCTGGGCCTCTCTCAACTATTCCTGGACACCAAGGCTCAGAGACCTCTCTCTGGGTGGTCATCTCCAACCAGTAAAGAAACACGATCTCCACAGATGTGAAATTGATGTTGCTTGGGCCCTGGGCCCTGGGCTCCAGGATGGCGGCCACCGTGTCTCAGTTGGCACTGTCTTTCAGCTGAGCATCTTGCTTGGGATGATAGAGGTCATTGAATGGGTGAGTAAATGAAGCATTAAACTCTCTCGTTTCTGTTCCTTCCTCCTTTGCTACAAAATCCCCTCGGTTTTAGAACTATTGCTTAACTCTGAGCAACGACTAGGGAGGGAGATCTTGAGTAGTTTTGAAAGAAACTTAACTGTTTTTACTGTTGGTATCTTATTTTAGGGTGCATACACTGTGAGGAGGGGCTCACCTGGACTGCGACCAACCTGCTACACTTCTTCACAAAACCATGCAAGTGTCATTGTTACCCTTCCCTTCTACAGAAGGCAGCAGATCTCAGAGGCTGAGCCAGTCTCTAGAGTGCCAGGGTCCGCTCCTTAACCACTAGGCTATATTGCCTTTTGAGGGCAGACAATGGCTGAGACACAGGGATTAAAAGCAGTACACCATGATGACTGTCTCTTGCTGGTTAGTTCCTCGGTGGGGCTGGTGGGTCGCAGGGAGCATTACCATAAGGCAAAGGGTCACTCATCATCCTTGGTCTGACCTGTGAGCACAGTCTGGCGTGCACAATCTACTTGTGGGATCATGGAGGGGACATGGATGTAGCGGAGGACAACTTGTAATGGAGCTCAACACTACTGTGGGAAGTAACGGGGCAGGAAGTATCGGGGTAGGAAGTAACGTAAGTACATCTGGGAATTCCAGCTCAGGTCACCTGACTTCACACCCCACAGTGCTCAGTTCTGTGAACACGGCGGGCGTCCTCACCTTGAAGTTGTAGAAGTTGTCAATGAGAGTGATGAATCTGCGCACTTGCGTCCTCTTTGCCAGCGAAAACTGTGGAATGTTCCGTATGATTACCGTATCAAAATTCTTGGATAATTCCAAATAGTCACTCGCTCCAAGTGGCTGTAGGTAAAACAGAGAGAAGGGAGCTGCGGCCATCTTCGGATGGAAAGCTTGTCACAGAGAGATTTAGATGGTAATTTAGGGTGACTAGACCGGATGAGGCAGGTTTTGAAGGCCAGGTAAGGACACAGGCATGTACATAACAAATGGCTAGCGAAGCGTCCCTTCCCCTTCCTCCATTTCCCATCCCCAGACCCCGTGCCTCACCCTGGCTGGAGCCACAACACTCCCCTTAGCCATGGAAGAGTTTCCGGCTTTGAGGGGGGAAGTTTCTGGTTTGACCCAGACACTCTTCCAGGGGCCCCTCCTGCTGAGACGAGGGTTGTGCCTAGCTGTGCCTGCTCTGTTCACTACTTATTAACAGCACTTGGAGTACACTATGAGGTCTTTCTGTTCCTCGGCTGTCTGGAGAATGGCCATTCCTGTCTGCCTCACAGAATTATGAAGACCGGGTGACGTAGCCCAGCGGCTGGGGCATGCCTCTGAGTCCGAACCATCTTTGTTGTTGCCTTTGGAGAAAGGGTCTATGTGTTCTAGGCTGTCTGGGAACCCGCTATCTAGCTCAGGCTATCTCAGGACTCACAGTGATCCTCCTGCCTCGGCCTCCAGAATATGGGGATTGGAGGTGTGCGTCCCTCTGCCAGGCCTGGCCATTTCCTGATTACTATTTTGAGCTCAAGTGATTCTGATGAGGCCCAATGAGCCTGGTACATAAAGATATGTCATTCCCATGGGGACCAACTAATCTACCCGATGTCTGCACCCCCAACCTTGTGCATTTGCCTGACATTGGAGTCAAACCTTGGGGGCGCATGGAATCATAACTCAGAGTAAACAGTGCCAGAAGGCACAGGGAAAGACCAAATGGTGTGCTAGCGTGAGAGAGAACGGCCTCACAGCCCTGCTGCTCCACAGTCACTCTACTCTTTTGGAATCAGTTAGGGTCGTCTCACCTCCTGCAAATCGGAAACCATATGCAAAACAACATACAAACCTCATGCTTGATATGTGGTCCTTATAACTAATCTGGTGCTTTGACCATGGATGTGAGGTTTTTATCAAACCAAACACACGCCCGGGGAAAGCATGATGTATGCTGGAGTGCCAAGGGCAACTGGAAACCAGAATTGTGCTCACCCTGCTGTCTTACAGAGTGCACACCCTTGTCGGTAGGTCCTGTGTTTGCCATTATACTGGCAAATTTCCCCTCCCTCATATCAGGAAAGGAGCTCCCTACTCACGTACATAAAGAAAATAAAGTGCAATGTAGGATCTCTCTCCTGTGGAAACAACAGGCGAGGAGGAGATGTGAGGTTGCTTCTCAACGTGTGCCTGGGATGACGAAAATGTTCAAGGCAACAGTGCCGGGCTGTGGAACGGTGGCCTTGCAATAAGTTCCTGCTGAACTACCCCATTTTATTCTACCACATTAAAACCCCCACGTTAGGCCATAGATAGAGGGCAAGATCACTTCCCTCTTAACAAACACCAGGCAGAAGACTGAAACGTACTAGTTAGTGAAGATTTTCCAGTCAGTTTTTTTTCTTTTCTTTTCTTTCTTCTTTTTTTTTTTTTTTTTTTTTTTTTCCGGAGCTGGGGACCAACCTAGGGCCTTCCGTTTGCTAGGCAAGCGCTCTACCACTGAGCTAAATTCCCAACCCCGATTTTCCAGTCAGTAGGCTCCACTATTGGATTTAAAATATAAAGAGGGAACTTGTGGGCTGGGGTGGGGCTCGGTTGCTGCAGTGAATGCCTCACAGGCAAGAGGCCCAGAGTTCTGTCCTGGCACGGTGTAAAACCAGCATGGAGAACCCTCGGCCTCAGCACTGGGGGTGGAGGAAGAGGACCAAGCCAAGGCCAGCTGGGGCTACAAAGTGAGCTTGAGGTCAGCCTCAGAGGCTTGAGACCGAATCTCAGAAAAACGTTAAAGAGTGAAAACCGGCCAGGCGTGACAGCACCCGCCTTTGAATTCCAGTACTGGGAGGCAGAGTTCAAGGGCAGCCTGGTCTACAGAGTAAGGTCCAGGATAGCCAGGGCTACATAGAGACCCTGTCTCGGAAACATAAAAAGGACACAGGGAGGGTTTTTAATAGGTAAACATTTTACACAGTGGCTTTGTTGTTTAAATGTCTATAATACAACACTGGAAGGGAAATTCAGGGCTGGATCTAGTGAGCGACAGGAGTGTATTAATTAGAAGTGTGATGTTCATCTGGCAAAGCAGTCGAGGGGCTGGGGATGCTGGCCCCGTTCCGTGCTGTCAGGCGGCCTTGAGCAGACAGCTCTGGAGCTTGGTTCCTCCACCAGTGGAGGAGATTCCATTTAGCAGGCTTGTCCTGAGGGCTCCTGACTACCAAGTAAACACTCAGGAAATGCTGGTCGCTTACAGAAGAGGGCCCGTGGGACACTCCTTAGCCTGCCACATTCAGTAACAATTCAGTAATCCCTTCATGAGGTCATGAGGTCAGGTAGCCTCAGTGAGTGGCCAGAGGCACTGACCCAGGCATCTGTCCTGTCCTCCAGCTCTCCTACCACGCTCCACATGGTCTCTGCCCATGAAGTCACGTGTAGGTGACAAACAGCTTCTGTACCAGACCTTGTCCCCAATGCACAGCTGGGGGGAGGGGACCCAGGCCTCCACTATGCTCACCCTAACACAGTACATGGGATGGAGGAAGTGCTTAATGTTTATGAAATTAATCAGTAGAGTGATATACTGATAGCATGTAAGCTTGCCAGGGGAACAGGCCAGTTTTTTCTTTTGAACTCATTGGTCTCCAAAGCAATGAAACACACGCACGCACGCATGCACGCACGCACGCTCACTCGCACGCACGCACGCTCACTCTCGCACACACACTGTCTTGGCCCTAATTTTCTGTTTCCAAAGCAAGCCTTTGCTATGTATCCTAGCACACACACAGGCGAGATCCAGAAAGATAAAGATAAAATTTTGGGAGCTGGAGAGATGGTTCAGTGGTTAGGAACACTGACTGCTCTTCCAGAGGTCCTGAGTTCAGTTCCCAGCAACCACATGGTGACTCACAACCATCTGTATTGGAACCCAATGCCTGTTCTGATGTGTCTGAAGACAGCTAGTATATTCATATACATAAAATAAATAAATATCTTTTAAAAAAAAAGATCAAAATGTTAAGTGATTACCTTTAGGTGATAGAGTGAAATATGAATTTTTGTTCCTTTTATCTTTTATTATCAATCATCCCCATGGACTTGTATAACAGAGTAAAAAGGCATAGTATTCTTAAAAGGCAGAGATAATTTTTATAATGAGCGTTCATGTCTCCCTCATCTATGCCATATTGTAATCTTTTTCATTCTTTTGTTTCGTTCCCCCCTTTGTTAAGTTTTCCTAATCACAGTTTTTCTTTTTAAAAGAAAGAGAGTATATCCCAACTCCCAAATTATCAGGTGCAATATTTCGCCTTAGAATAGAAAACTGTAAAATGGAATTTCTAAGTTATTACATATATAAATATATCATTTCAACAGTCACGTCTGCCAGCATAATTATGAAATAAAAACAAATCTTATATTTAACATTCAAATGGCAGTGCTCCTTCACTGCTTTATCTCCGAGCCTACCTCCTTCTTTCTTTTCTATCCCTGCATCTAGAATCATGGGCAAAGCCAAGAGTTATCATTTTTCTGCACTCGATCTTCCGGTCCTGTATACAGCAGCTGTCCTGCAATGGGACACACCACTGTGTCTACTGGTAGTGTCATGTCTGAGTCCTTGAAATGCAAAAAACAAAAGTTTTTTTTTTTAAATGAAGCTCTTGAAACCCAATGTCACTTAGATTTCCAATGCTAATCAATTTTAAAATTTTTTTTAATTAAGGAAAGGCAAGTATATGAGAACACGTGTTTTCCCCTGTATGGTTGTCAGAAGAAAAGAGGATTGACACCTGAGATGGTGACTGACTTGAGTAAACAGTTACATTCAACTGGGGAAACTGAGGCTAGGACAGAGCGGCAGGGACCCCAGTGGTTCAGTTACCTCACAGCCCAGCACCACGTGGGTTCCGGTACTGAGCTCTGCTCCTCAGTTTGATAGCAAATGCCTCTTCCCACTGAACCATCTTGCCAGCCCTCCCTCTACTGAGTTATCCGGTTATGTTTTTGGTTCTTGCCTTTTACAGGTCTATAATTTCCATTAGGACTTCTTTTTTTTTTTTTCCTTTTCTGATGGGTGCTCTCTATGTAGCCTAGGCTGGCCTAGAACTTGTGATCGTCCTGTCTCGGCCTCCCAGGCACTGGAGTACAGGTATGTACTGTCAGGCTCAGACTCCATGCATTCGAGAAGAGGGCATCGGATCCCATTACAGATGGCTGTGAGCCACTACTAAGTGGTTGCTGGGAATTGAACTCAGGACCTCTAGAACAGTAGCCAGCCATCTCTCCAGCCCTCAGATATCTCTTTTTAAATCTTCTAAATCCTTTCTAAAATTCCCAAACCCAGATTTTGTCTTAAGATGTTCCTGAATATATAATCCTGGTAGTTTGAGCTCCACTCTGTGGAATTCCAGGTTTCACAACCCTGCCTGCCTGCAGGCACTGTCCTGTCTGCTGCTGGTCAGTCACTTTTGTGTCTTACCATTTCATATTAGTAGAATAATATAGTCAAAGTTCCAAGCTGTACGTTTCCTGGGTGCTCAGCTCAAAGTTCTGCTGAAACCTATGGCACGGCCGAGTGAAGTTGCTCCATGCTCCACCCGAAGCAGCACAGTTAGCTAGGTCTCTTGAGTCGAGGTGTATGGGGGACGGGATGGGCCAGTTTCACTGCCAGTCTGCCCTGGGTGAGATGTGGGCGGGAAATGCACACTGGTTTCTCAGTTCTCCGAGATTTGGGTTTATCTGTTTCAGTGCTTAGTCTATGCTAATGCTTGTGTCACTAGGCTTTTCCGAGTTCTGAGCAGCAGAGGTGTGTGCTGGTGTCTGTCATTACTGGCTAATGCTTTCCTTTATTTCTTTTCTGTAGCCCAAGCTGGGCTCAAACTCCCCATGTAGTTGAAGCTGAACTTACGATCCTCCTGTCTCCATCCCCATATGCTGGGGTTACAAGAGTGCACACCATTATGTGTTAGGCAGTGCTGGGAAGGGACGCAGGGCCCGTGCACACTAGCTGCAACTTTGCCCATGAACTACATCTCTAGCTCACCGAACACTTTCTATATGAATAGAGACTCTCATTCTTGGGTATTTCTCCCTTGGAGTCTCCCAACTCTGAAGGATTGTTTTCCTTAAGAAATCTGTATCCACTCTTCTGAGGTGGGGAGGGGTAGGGAAAGAGAGAGGGGGAGTGAGAAGGAGAGGGTTCAAGGAGGCAGCAGAGGAAGAAAATCCAAATTTCTCTTCAAGCTGGGCAGTGACACACACTAGCAATCCCGATTACCCTGTGGGGGAGGCAGGAGAATCGCTTGAACCACAGTAAGCTTGAGACTGGTCTAAGTGCAAGCCCTCGCCTCAGTTGTTTTCTCTTTAGTCTTGACCAGATTGTGGTTTAACGAGTGTTTATTAGAGGTGGCCCCTGGCCATGTCAAGGCTGAGGTTCAACCTTAAGCCGGGTTGCGGAGGCAACTTTCTCACTGCACAGCCGAGAAGCTTCTATTTGGAAAGTTTCATCCAGATTTGATATATTTTCAAACAGCTTTGTTTCTTGTTTTCTATTATGGTTTTATTTCTTACATTTTATTTACTTTTTATCAATTTATGTATGTGTTCAATGTAATGAATATGTTCATCCATTACTATCTTCTCCCTCCCACTCCGACAGACCCGCTTCTTAACTAGTTCCTCCAGTGCACACACATACACACATACACACACTCTCTCTCTCACACACACACACTGTTACACCCTCTGACACACACACTCTTTCACACCCCCACACACTCTTACACAAACACTCTCACACACTCACACACATACTCTCACATACACTCTCACATATACACACTCTTACACACATTCTCTCACATACACACACACTCTTACATACACACTCTCACACACATGTACACATGCTCACACATACACTCACAACACTCTCACACACATGTACACATGCTCACACATACACTCACACACACTCTCACACTCTCTCTCTCTCTCTCTCACACACACACACACACACACACACACACACACACACACACACACATCAGATTTCACTATGTAGCACTGAAGAATTTGCTCAGTCAATCAAACTCACAGAGATCCAACTGTTCCTGCCTCCTGGGCACTGGGATTAAAGGCACGCACCACAATGCCTAGCTACCTGATCATTTTTTTTCTCATTACATAATATACAGAATTAGATGTTCTCACTGAACCACACATTGCTGATAATGCTGTAGGTCACACAAATGGTGTCACTTTTGATGTATGCCAGCCATCATGGGGACTATAGGGGACTATACATAGTCGATGCTGCCACGCAAGCCTTGCTTTCTGGTATTCAGGGTTTAAAATGTTTGGAAGCATTCCATGTATCAATTAAAAATATTCTAGAAAATTATAAGTGGAAACATCTGACATGGTTTTGGAGAAGTGAAGCTGCCTGTGTGGGGTGGTCCAAGCACGGAGACAGCCTCTGGGTGTTCCTGCAGTCCTGTCTAGACCTTCACAGCTCACGATTATCCAGCTGTCTTATCAAGAGAGGAAGCAAAAGGATCTGCCCACTTTCCAACCCAGGTTTGTAATCCAGGGCCATTAGAAAGAGGCATAAGACAGTTTCAAGTTCTAAGCATAGGTCTCAACACCTGAGGTTTTTGCAGACCTACGTCAACTGCTTCGGAGGACCCAGCAAGGCTAACTGTGTTGACGAGAACGCACCCTGGACCAGCATCGAGCTGGCAGGTCCCCAGACGGACAAGAGTCCAACTTGGATCAGCAAAACTGCAGATGCCAAAGCTAGTCCAACAGAGATCAAAAGAATGTCCCAGCTGACCAGGACACTAGAGAGCAGGGATGAATGCTTATTGTTTTAATACACTGAGTTTTGGGGGGATTTATTATGCAGCAATAGCTAAGGGAACAATTCCACTAGAGAGAGCTGCTTCGGAATTCTATATTCTTATTATTGATAACGAGTTCAGCACATGTAAAACTGTGGTCTAGGTTTTTTAGTTCTACACTACTGGTAAAAATATGTAAGTATATATTCTGTGACTTACTTGATGCCATCGCATCCTGTATTGACTTCAAATTTTATGCAGCAGCATACATTTTATTTCCAGAAATAAAGCTTATGATTTACTGCACACAGGAGTCAAGTAAAAAAGTTAGACAATTATGTGGCATCCTGACAGGATGCAGGACGACTTGGGAAAGACTAAAAGCAGAGCGTCACAAGGAAAGAACGGACTGACGTGAAGAGGGCATGAGGGGGGAATCAGAAATGACTGGAATACAAGGGAAGCGCTTTAAGGCCACTCCAACAGAGATACGAATGTAGGGTTCGAATTGACAATTCACAGATTGAGAATCTACATAAAGTATAAGGGTCATGTGGCAAGCACAGCAAGGTCATAATCATCAAAGAAGGATGGAATGTCACTGACAGGCCAAGTCTCAGATACCGGTCTTGCAAAAGAAAGTGAACAGCTGTCTGTGTAGGCAAGCATGAAACCACGCCCCCGGCCCCCGAGGACTAACTTCATTCACTTGTTCCAGAAAACAACATGTCAGACTCAACGGGCACTTGGAACTGTGTGCACAGGGACACTTGAAGATGTGTGCACAGGGACACTCGAAGCTGTGTAGCCAAACTCAACCTTGTCATCTGATAGGGGAAGTGAGTGACTAACGAGACACACTGATGGGATGTTGCCAACAACAATGGCGTTCATGAAAAATATTTTACGATATGGAAACACACCTATGAGAAACATTGAGTGAAAGAAGCACAATGCAAGTTTATAATTGTGTTAAGTCGTGCGTTTCGCTCAAACTGCATAAGCAGGAAAGGGATCAATGGCTACCTGCAAATACACTAAGAGTTGTGCTTGAAGAGCTTCATTTTAAAAAAAATTCTCTATTTTACAAAAGAAATAAAATACATTATGCAAAAGAGAATGAAGCAGAATGATGTTAAACAATGCAAAATATTTTTACTAATCCCTGTTTATAATTTTAACACTGCATATGTGTGGTATGTGTGTGAGCATGCATGCATACATGCACAAGCATGATGTGTCTGAGTAGCCATGTGGAAGTCAGAAGAGAACTGTGGCGTCAGTCCTGTCCTTCCACCTTTGCATGGTTCTAGGGATTAGACTCGGGTTTCCAGGCTCACACGAGTCTTCTCACCTGTAGCACTGCTCCCTGCTACTTCCCACATTTTCAGCTGCCTGGTCCCCTGCGTACTCCCCAATACTAATGTAAAATCAGTGTGCAAAATATCCAGCACAGATGCAATCACACACCACACAATGATGGTTTTGGTCAGTGGTAGGTCAAGCACAACAGGGGTCCATGAAATTATAAAGGAGTTGAAAAATCCCTAGATCCGGGTACCTTTACTGTACCCTTTCCGCATTTGCACACAGTTACTCCTGTGTTTCAAGCGTCTTTGGTATGTGTTCAGTGCACTGATCCACTGTGCAGGTTGGTAGCTTAGGAACAATAGATTCTCCGTTGAGCCTATGTGTCCGTGAGCACATTCTCTGGTGTTCGCTTGATGGCACTGCCTACTGAAGCATTTCTCGGAGCCTATGCTGACATTGAGGAGTATGGGATGCACTGAAAACTGGAAAGGTTACACAGTGCTTCAGGTTTGCCATGGCTACCTTTAATATCTCACTGGAAAGGAATAAGAGGCTCGCAGGGTCACTACTGTCTTACTGTCTTCTCCTTCAGTCCCTAGCAGAAAGAAACAAAGGCTTCCATTTTACGCAACTTCTAAACACAAGACTTCCTCCAGCTGTGCATGATGGTACAGGTCAATCACCTGGGCATCTGGGCAGTATAGGCACGGGGTTCAGGAGTTCAAAGTCATTCTTTGATATGTAGTAGGTGAGACACTGTCTAAAAATAATATACCAACAAAAGACTTCTAAATGAACCATGGCTTGGATGAGGAATAATATTAAATCCTGTAAGAACGCCGAGAGCACACTGACCTTATGACCACAGTATCACGGGGCACACACGGGGTGTCACGGCATATGCAGATACCTGTGGTTTTATTTTGCAGTAGCTTGCCACCCTGTGTGCAAGGAAAGTGGTGGCATAGGATACTTTCTGAAACCATAACGGATATTGTGAATTCATGCAATGTGCCCTGTGAATAATTAAAGCCCATGATTACTTCTGAGTAGTAAATGACACTTCACTTAGTAGTATCCTTGAGTATGTTATTCAAGTAGCATTATCTGCAGCGGGGTTCTTCTGATAGATAATGATGACATTCTCCGTCTTTCTACCTGAACAATTAAAAAGTTTAATAGTCTTTGATGCGACTGGTTATCCAGATAATTTTCGAGACAGGAACAATTAAAATCCACTTATTCGATGGTTTGCGCATTCCCCACTATTGTCTCCAACTCTTTGTTTCTGTGGAAACCTGATGGAAACTTAAGGAACTTTAAATCTATAATGAGCTTGCAAAGAGCGTTTGTTTTCCTTAATTACCGGGAATATACAGCTGCATCACACGTAGCAGTTTCTCTGGCAAACTTTGAGGAATAAAGAGCTCGCTTGCTGGCATCTTTCTCCCGTGTGAGGAATAGCACAGCTGTCTGCTTTGGTTTTGACCCTGGTGCCAGGAGTGGAGATTTTCTCCAGGCCCCGCCCCCAGAGCTGCCCCTGCCCTACAGTAAGCAGCTGCCCACGTCCTCTGTGTGCGCAGGAGCAGTCAGCCTGAGGCTCTTCCTCCTGGCCTTACTATAAAGCTTATTCTGCTCAAGTCGGATGATTATCTCGTCAAGCTCTGTCTAGATTATACCATCCTAAGAGTCACTCTTCCTCCATTTTAGCTTTTATAAATCCCTTGCAGCAGTATTGGGGAGCACCTCTGGGGAGCATCTCTGGGGAGCACCTCATTAAACACATTTGCATGGCCTCTTGCTTTGTTTACAATAGGAATGGCCATACCTCCGGTCATAAAATACCCTAGGAACGGATATTTGCTGGGAGTTAGAGTGAACGCGGCGTTCTCAACACAAACCTAAAGACCACATGAGTTGACGTTATTAAACAATGTACAGCTGTCAAATTCCAAATCTGTAATTAGAAAACAGAGCGCTGAAATCTACTAGGAAAGTATTTCCCCGAGAGTCAGAGGGGAGAGAAGGCTCAGGAACACGAGGCCATCAGACCCAGCGAGGGGACACTTGACCACACTAGGACACTGCACCAACCCTTAGGGATTCTCTCCGGAGGTGTTCTTGGGGGTGCTGAGGAAAACTCATTCTCCTTTGTGAATGCCATTTCAAGGTTGGGAGGTAAGTTCTCAGTCTGCCAGATCTAGCCCCTATTAGTGCTCAACACAGGACTCCTGGGAGTGGCATTCTAACAGTAAGCCTGCAATAAAGAGCTCTCCGATTCTTGCAGGGGCCTAATTTCTGGAGATTCAGGGACTAATAACTCCCTCACAGCACAAGTCACACCTGGCAGCTCCACCAAGAGCCGCCCATGTGACACTCGTGCTCAGTTGGGTCCTGAGAGTACTTCCGGCTTGGTGGAGGACAACAGAGAAGGACTTCCGGGGTTGGCCGGAAGCAGTTGGCTCGCGCAGCCCACGGTAGGGAGGGAAGGAAGATGCAGTGCTGCATTGGCAGAACAGGAGGAAGGGGCTGGAGAGATGACTCAGCAAAGCACTCGCTGCTCTATCCAGGGACCTGAGTGCAGTTGTTAGCGCTTAGATGAGGCAGTTCACAACCTTCCGTTAACTCCAGCACGGGGGATCTGACGCCCCCTTCTGGCCTCCCTGGGAACATGCACACATCCAGCATACACTCACACAGATACACGTAAATAAAATAATCTTTAGAAATAGGAAACCGTTATCACCAGACTCATAACTACTACTAATCACTGATAAACACCAGTTCGACCCAAGATAACACAAAACCCGCAGAACAGCTCCGGCGTGGGTTATGGGAACAACCCACAGTTGGAGTACATCAGCCTACAGTTCCTTAAACAGTCGGCTGACCAGCATGGGGTACCCGGGTGCTTCAGACACATCCAAACTTTTTGGAAATTTAAGAAGCTGGGTTCAACTATAGTACAGATTGAAAATGGCAGATGGGTTAGTGTGGCTGAGAGACCGTCACTCAGGCACTCAAACACATCTACAGTAAGAATGCTCTGCCTGGGTAGTTCGTTCATAAACTACCCAGGGTTTCCAGCTATGGTGTAAGGCACAGTGAGGAGGCAGCCTGGAAAACTCAGCCACTTCTGCTTGTGACTGGTGAGTTAGGGCCTTCTCAGATGCTGGCTAAGCTAAGTGTGGCCTGGAGGCTACCCCTACTGGGAAGTGGCCTCTCTACACTCTCCAGCTAGCTTTTGTGCTCTTAAGTTTCAAGTTAAGGAGTTCGCTTTCATCTTTTTAGAAGCTACCAGAAGACTTTGGACTACTAGATTCTATTCCTCCGGCCCCCCTTGTTTTTCAGGCCAACAACCTTCAGTAAACCAGGCTCCAGGAGAATGGGAATAAGTTAAATGAGTTGACCAGTATGCTCCACTCAGGTTTCATGTGTCCCCCACATCAGGAACACAAGTAACAAGTCTTGGGGGTTTTGTTTGTTTGTTTTTCTCAGAGACATACCATCTATGTATGCGATTGCTTCCGTAATTATTCCTGGTATGTGGGGGTTTGAGAGTGTGGGATGTGGTTACAGGGATAGATCTAGGGCCTGGTACGCTATAAACACATGTTCCACTGCCAAGTCTCACCCCAGTCTCACTGGCTAGGGCCATTATGGTTTACTTTTTATTGCTGGATGCTTGCAAGTGCTCAGTACTGCAGTTTAACTCGATCCTCAGCCATTAGACACACTGAGCTCCCTCTTTAAAACAATGAAGAACTAGCATAGCCACAGAAGCCAACCAGTTCTCTAAAAAAACAAGAATCTTGATATTAGCAACTGAGCAGATGCTGCAAAAAAAATATTGGCAAGGGAAAGAGAAACAGACCCAGTGGTGCTAGAATTATTTCATAAACTCGTCTACTAAAATAACCCATAACAATTCCTTCCTTTTTTCCACTCAGAAAAATATTTTATCAGCTGGCTAACCGTTTCTGTGAATGCCTCATACAGAGGACGATAGTGTTTGACTGTAGAGACCACAGCGGATGACAAATTGTACGGCCAACACTGAAACATTTCTATGTTTCCCCTGTTCAGTTTCAAATGCAATGCATTCAGCGAGACATCTGTAAGACGGCAGTGAAGGAATTGGCGACACATGTCCCCACAGTCCCTGTAGTCCCTGCAGTCCCTTGGCCACTTACATAACAGAGCCTCCTGATAATCCCTCGGCAGGGGGCAGCATTTGCTGTGCCTCTGAGACGGAAGGCTAGTACTGTAAATGTGGCTGGCTCTGGGATCTTTCCAGAAACTGGGGAGACTATTTATACAGTATGCAAGATCAGGTTCTGGCCCCACCAGCGTTTACACAGGTATGTCAATTGGGGGCGGGCAGCACAAGGCAGGGAAAAGGCTTTAGACAATGAACTTACTTTAAACCCCAGGACTCTCATGTCTGAACATGGCAGAACTGTGTAAGTGCAGAGGTCTCCTTCCATGTGTTCTGTTTGCAGCTGTATGGTTTGGGTTTTTGCTGTTGTTTTGATTTTGGTTTTCCTTTGAGAGGGTCCACTGGGGACAAGCTGATTCCTCTTGGGCTTGGGTGTTTGAAAAGTACCATCAGGACTGAAGTGAAGTGGATGTCTCTGAGAGTCACTATTCTTTCTCCCATTCTTCCACGCCCCACGTCATCAAAGTACTGGGCAAAGATGCCCATTCATCTGAGAAAGGCTGAATGCCTCGGCCTCGCCATGCTGCTGCTGGGTATACAAAGGCCAAACCCTTCAAACCATGAACAATACTGTGAACAGAATAACTCACTCCATCTTCTTGCCTACAAGACGACCTTGAACTATCTGCAGCCCAAATTTTATCAAAAGATAAACATTCAAGGAAACCCTGGACAGCCTTAGCCTCCCGGGTTCTAACACTTAACACCTTTTCTGGTTTGAGAGACGTTCAATGATGCAAGCTTGTGGGACGCTGCTCCAACCAGCTGTAGCTTTGTGAGGGACTTTTCTAGATTAACTGAGGTGGGAAGCCCAGCAGAAAGAGGACAGTGCTAGTCCGTGGCTGGGGTCCTAGACTGAATAAGCAGGAAGCCCGGAGCCTACCTATCTCTGCCCTTTCCTGCTAGGACCACAGTCAAGCCACCAAGCCTGGCTTCTGACATGAGGGCTTAGGGGCAGACTTAGCTTCTGTGCTTGCACAGTGAGCACTCTACTGAGCTACCTCAGCCCACACAGGTCTCAAGACTACACACTTTTGCCTTCCTTCTTTTTGCTGTTGTTTGTTTGTTTTGAGATCATCTAGTGAGGCTGTGTAGCCGTGGTGGTCTCGGAACTCACTATGCAGACCACAGACTACGGATCACGGGATCCTTTATATCTGCTTCTTGAGAGCTGGGACTGCAGGCCTGTGTCACAATACTGGCCTATCAGTAATTTTCCTGTCATTTGAAATCTGGTATCAAGCATGTGTTTCCTAAAGGTCTACAATGTGTGTGTGTGTGTGTGTGTGTGTGTGTGTGTGTGTGTGTGTATGTGTGTGTGTGTTTGTGTGTGTGTGCACATCTGTGGGAGCACACATATGTGTGTGTGTACATGTATGACGGCCAGAGGCTGATTCTGACGGTCTTCTTCTGCAGCTTTCTGCTTTGTTTACTGAAGTAGAATCTCCTGATGAACCCGGAGCTCTGTGACTCAGCTGGTCTGGACAGCTAGTTTAAATTTTCCATTTCTTTCTCTTTTATATTTTCAATTTATCTTTTAAGATTTTTTCTTTTACTCATTGCTACTATATTTCTATTTATACCTTTGAATATACATATAACACACACACACCGCCCTTTTGAGACAACTCTGGTTAGCCCAACACCTGCTGTGTAGACCAGGCACATCTTGAACTCACAAAAATCTGCTTACCTCTAGTTACTTTGCAAACATTGTCTGGGGCTGGTAAGATGGCTTAAAGAGTAAGGACACCTGCCACCAAGACCAACAGTTGAGTTCAATTTCTGGGGGCCATGTGGTAAACACAGGGTAGCTCACTCCACTGACCTCTGGTCTCCACACACAAAATGCCATGCAGCCACCCCCTCCCCACTAATAAGTAAATGTGATTTTAGCAATATCATCTGTAACTCTGACATTTGTATCATCTCAGGGCGAGTCTCTGCTGGTTACCTTCTGTCTCACTTAGGGTTTCTATTGACCAAGGTAACTTTTATAAAGGACAACATTTAATTGAGGGTGGCTCACAGGTTCAGAGGTTCAGTCCCTTAGCATCATGGTGGGAAACATGGCAACACCCAGGCAGGCATAGCGCTGGAGGAGCCAATAGTTCTACATCATGTTCCAAAGACAAATGGGAAAAGTTGTTTCATGAGCAGCTAGGAGGAGGGTCTCCAAGCCCAGCCCCGCGGTTATACACATTCTCCGACGTGTGGTCACAACCATTGGTCACACGGCGCTGACACCTCTGTCCAAGCGTTTGCCTTCCTTTGCTATGTATGTAGTCCACGGGCTAGCCTGAGATTTGAGCATTGTCTGTCAAAAGATGTCCCAGGCTATTCCTTGGTGATTTTTTTTCCTTTTCTAGATTTTTGGCTGCTGTGAGGCCCACTCGCTCCACTGTGGCTCCTCAGAACACAAGGCTGGCTGGATTCTCCTGAATTTTAGGACACTGTAAGAGACTGCGACCTCCCTTCAGGCAAAAGACTATACAGAGGTGCAGCGCATCAATCCTGCACCCAGTGTCTCCGTGCTTTTGACTGGCCAGGTGATTAGCCGGTCCGTCTTAAGATGTTTGTCCAGGATTTACAATGTGGGCAGCAAGTGGACTGGTCAAATGGAAGCTGTCCCATCAGTATGGAGGTGTGACAGCCTCCAGCTCTAGCATCCTCTGGATCAACACTGTCATTTCCAGCTCTGTTCTCCTCAGCAATGTAAAACCTGGGAGGCAGAAGTCACGGAAGTCCTCTGGGATGAGCATCTCCCCTCAACTCCTCCCTGCCCTGCACTTTCATATCCAACTCGCGGCTCTCAAGACCGGGCTCCTCCATCACCCACGGCGCCTGCACTTCCTGTGGTGCTAAGCTTAGTCTGCTCCGTGCGCTGACGTACACGCTCGCCACAATCCTCAGAACTGAGACTGTAAGAGTGGAGGCTGACTCTTCCTCCTTGGGACCTACCCGCTCACTGCCGAGAACTGAGCCAGCCTTCCACTACATCTCAGTAGATACTGGCTGATGGCGACCGAAAGGGTCACACTGTAAGGAGGGCAGGATTCTGCCCGTTAGCTTGCACAGCGACATAAACAGTATTAGCGTGTTGAGTGCTGCTGCTGTGTCTTCCTGAAAGAGAGGCCACTCTAGGAGGTGGCCCTGTTCCTTGGCCTCTTGGAACGTGCTGGTGGAAGCCAATGCCCTTTCCTAACCGCACAGCTTCCCAAACCTTCCTAGAGCTCTTGGGCTCTGAAAGAGCCACAGGTGGTGGGTGACTGGGACTCAGTTCTCTCCTAGCATGGGGCTCCCAGGAGCTGAACTCGTGTCCCTAGGCTTGGCAGAAAAGAGCTTCTACCCATGAAGTCAGCTCACCAGCCCTGAGGGAAATGGCTAGATTTAACCCAGTATGATTTTATCCTTGGGACCAAGGTCATCTTAAAAGAGTGTTGTTCTCCCCTGGGACCCATGAGGAATCCCTGGGGACCTCTCCTAGACAGGGACTGGGCTGGCTTTTGAACCAGTCATAAGCAGCAGAACATTAATTATTCTGCTACGAAAGGAAACAGAGTTTTGTTTGTTTGTCTGGGGTTTGTTTTTGTTTTCTCATTGAAGTGCTAGGCAGCTGAGTTTGAGAAATCTGTGGCTTGCAGAGTCTACAGCAGAGCCGGAGAGATGGCTCGGTGGCTTAGAGCACTGGCCACTCTTTCAGAGGACCTGGGTTCAATTCCCAGCACCCACACATGGCCCCCAACCATCAGTAACTCCAGTTCCAGGACATCTGAAACCTTCTTCTTGCCGCCAGGGGCACCAGGCACACATGCATACACGCAGGTAAAACATTCATACATGTAAAAGAAATTTAAAAATTATTGAGGTCTATAGTCATAAACAAGTCACAGAGGTACCATTCTTGATCAGGTTTGGAGACAGACACATGGTCAAAGGGTCTTGCCTAAGGATTTGCCCTCCAACAGAAATGTCCCTGTAGAGAGATCATAGCAATGTGTCCCTTAAGCCAGTGTCCCCTTTCTTCCTTCTGACTCCTTCCAAGTCTCCTTTCATCATGGACACGATCGCTATGACTCTATGTCCAAGGAGTTTTCAACTTTCTAATCCAGCATCTCTTTCATGGTCATCTCTCTGAAAGTCTTTCCTTCTTTATCCTCCTAAAACAGTACGACAGATATAAAGTGTCACCAAACTGTAACCTAACGGAGAGTTTTCTTGGAAGATATAAATCAGCAACAATTAGAGAACGACCACGACCTTAGAGAAAATTATTTTCTCCTTCATGTCTGCAATTTCAAAAGTAAAGACATAAGCTCAGGTACTGAGTTATGTGCCTTTTCTCCTTTTTAAATCATTTTTAAATGGTCCGCACCGATTGTGAGATTTTATCCCAAACCCCTTTTCGTTCTAAGAGCACACGTGGGTGACTTTTATACCTAACCCAGCGTGTCCTCCATTCCTCTCTGTGGGTTGAAGCACATCCCCAAAGTGAAACCACAGAACGAGGTTGCATGGTTACAGAAGATGTACACCGGAAAACAAGCAAGAGAGACCCAAAAGGTGCCTTCTGACGCCACAACTGTGCCTCTTTACAGAGCTGACCAGGGTTACAGCAGGAAAAACGGAACAAAACATAGCACTGGAGTCATACTCCCACAAAAACCAGACCAACTTCCCGCTAAGGTCTTTGTGATGTCGCTTGAGGCTTTCCTGTTGGCCCTGCTTTAGCTAGCCTCTGCCTCATTCAGAACATGGCTTTGTCAGAGTCAGCCTAGGTTAGAAAAGAATTACTCAAGACTGGTCCTGATGCTGGGAAGACAAAGGGCCGTGGAGATTCCTGGACTGCCTCGGCCTGCTAATAACGGTCCCCACCCGGATCTAATTACCACTGTGGCATTCAAAGACTACCACGCAATCTTGGCCAACCGCACAGATAAAAGCTATGCATCCTTCAGCATTCCCCGACACTGTGTCGAGATCGGACACAGGCCCAGAAGCAGGTCCCAACCAGTAGTTTCATTAGGAATAAAACCAAATAAAGTGTGAAGTGGAAGGAGGGTTCCAGTCAGGAATTCTCTAGAAGACTCTGTTTGCTAAGACTTGAAGTTTGATAGTACATATGCTAGAATGATGTGGTTGAGACGGATAAAGGCCAATATATGACTCTGGTTCTGATGGACATCTATTCCTTGAGCACCAAGGGTAAGGGAGTGAGCAGGAGAGAGGGAGAGGGAGGGGGAGGGGGAAGGAAAAAGGAAGGGGAGAGGGAAGGAAGAGGGGAGGGGAAGGAGGGAGGAAGGGGAGGGGAAGGACAGGAGGAAGGGAGGGGGAGGGGAGGGGAAGGAGAGGGGGAGGGGGAACAGGCCAGTGACAGCAAATACCCACCAAGAGCCATGCATATGCATGGACGGGCGTATTTTCTGCCCAGACTTTGCACAAACACACCTGGACACCTGTCATTTTAAAACGACAAATAATGACGTGCTCTTGCAAACAGTTACCTGTGAACACAGTTATTAGTTGAGGAACCAATTTCCTGCAGGTGTAAGAATTACATTTCTCAGAAGGAAACTTCGGGAATAGCCAGTTCACTCATTAAAGCCTTTAGAATTCGGCTTTGGCTTGCTTTCTCTGAAAATGATTCTTTCCTTTCTGGGTCACAAAAGTTTAACTTCGATGCAAGTGGATCCCGAGTGCTGTGTTTCTCTTAAGAATCACCAAGGAACCCCAGGAGCTGTGGTTCCCATGGGTTTCCTCCCCAACCTTCGTTATTAATATATTAGAAATTCAAACCGAGGAAAACTTAAATTGTCTAACAATTGGAATATACATACAATGGTAAAAAGTTATTATATTAAACTCATAATGTTTAAAAACGAGTTGTATTTTCCAAAATAAAAATGATTTCATGGTAAGGGTGACAGTGTTCTATATTTGAAAAAAAAACCTCTTTAATGTTTGGCCCAATAGAGAGTGGCTGATTCTCATCTGTTTCTATTTTCTGTCCGTTGCAAGTGAGGGGTGTTGGCCGAAGTATTTGGGGAAGCATTTGGGGAAGCTTGGCTACAGGGGTCAACACTTGGGAAGTATTTTTAACATCCTTTCCAGATAATTACAGGACTATCCTTTGATGCTACAGACACAACAGAAACTCCTTTGGGAGAGGGAATAGTACAGACTGGGGGGAAGGACAGCCTTCGTGTGGCAAAGCTGACCGGCCTATGGACGGCAAGTGTGAAGATGGCTTACAGGGAGACCTGATGAGCTGTGGCGACAGAACAGACCCGGGTATGATGAATTAGAAGCACCATCTGGCCCATCAGCCCAGCGTAATCATGGGGAAAAAATCATTCTATCAACTGCCTGCCTTGGACTCCTCAGAACAGTCAGGATCCTCAAAAATGAGAAAAGTCTCAGAAGCTGTGACGGTTAAGGACTAAGAAGATAAACTCGGAGGGTGACGGCATCCTAGAACGGGGAAAGAACTTCAGGCCAAAACAAATGAGTGTGGATAGAGTAGAAACTTAACAACACTGTGTCACAGCTCAGGAGTTCAGTGGACATTACTGAGAAATGTAGCCAACACGTGTTCATTGCATGTAGTGAGCATATATTCACGGGAGATGTTAACAATGAGAGAACCTCGCAGTGGGAGCAGGTGTACTCTGACCTCAGGCCTTCCTTTCTTTCTCCCTCTCTTTTCCTTCTTTCTTTCCTTTTCTGCTTTCTGAGACAACACCTCCCTGCAGCCCAGACTGGCCTCGAACTCACTGTGTGGTCTGAACTACCCTCAGACTCACAGTGATCCTCCTGCCTCGGCCTCCTAACTGTTGCGACTACAGGTATGAGCCACCACACACCGCTTCCTCTTATTTTTCCTATAAACATCAACTGATCTAAAAATTATGTTTATTTAAATGTTTAAAAACTTTTTAATTGGTTCTTTGTGAAACTCACATCATGCATGCTAAACCCATTCACACACACACCCCTTCCCTCGTACCTGCTGTCCTATGTTGCAATCTTCCCACCAACAGAAGAAAAAAAATATCTTGTGGAAGCTGTCCCGTGCCACAGTGCGTCCCACAGACACCCTCTGTCCACACTTCTTTGCTTGCAAATGTTCACGGCAGTTACCTTGGTCTGGGCGGAGGCCTCTGGCTTCTGCTACTCTATCCATACAGGAACCTCACTGGGACTCCTCTCAGATACTCTGTGTCATGGAGATCCTGCAGCGTTGGATCTGCAGGGCCAGCCCCCTAATGCACTCCAGCAGCTCATTAAGGGGTAGACGTTGGGGTGGGACAGCTCGAAGCTCTGAATCTGGGCCTGAGAGGTCCCTGAGTTGGTCAGCCTGGCTCTTCTGCTCTCACCCCTCAGGGCTGACTCACCAATAAATAACCCCCATTACCAGGGTCGGCTCGACTATGCGGCCTGGGTGATGCAGGACCTGCCTATTTAAATGTTTTAAGAAGTTGACAAGAGGTAGATTTTAAAATGCTAATTGCACAGTAGAATCAGAAACAACTTCTCCAGTGTGTGTGCATGTGTGTGTGCATGTGTGTTTGTACATGTGTGTTTATATTTAAAATCGCACTTATTTGTATGTGTCACACATATGTGTGGAGGTCAGGGGACAACTTGTTGGAGTTGGTGCTCTCTTTCCACTACGGGGATGTACGAAATCAAGTCAGGCTGGTGGCTGAGCGTTGAATCATCATCATCACCCCTGTCGCCAGCTTGAGGAAGAGTCCACTGCGTAGCCCAGGCTAGCCTCAAACTCCCAACGTAGCCCAGGCTAGCCTCAAACTCCCAATCCACCTGCTTCAGCCTCCCAGCTCCGGGATTACAGGTACAGACCAGCATACCCAGCATATAATTTCTGGATTATTATTTTCCATTAGTCTTGCTGGATTTTTCTTCTGTCATGTGTGATTTTACAACAGTATGCATTGGTTATTGGGAAACGTCTTTTCAATAAACCAGACCTTCCAAATGTTGGAATGGTCAGTTATACAATGACCAAAACATTTAGGCAGACATGGAGGCAAACACCTGAGACCTCAGGAGGCTGAACAGAAGGTCAAGGAGCTCTGGGTCAGCTAAGTCTCACACACACACACACACACACACACACACACACACACGGACACACACACACACAGACACACACGGACACACAGACACACACGGACACAGACACATACACATGCACACACACACAGAGACACACACGGACACAGGCACACACACAGAGACACACACACACAGACACACACACACAGACACACACACACACACACAGACACACACACACACACACACACACACACACACAGACACACACACAGACACACACACAGACACACACACACAGACACACACAGACACACAGACACACAGACACACATAGACACACACACAGATACAGTCACACAGATACACATAGACACACACACACACAGAGACACACACACACACACACACACACACACACACACACACACACACACACACAGACACACACACACAGACACACATGTGCACACACACAGAGTGCACAGACAGAGAAAGAGAGAGTGTGTGTGTGTGTTCTAGCCCTGCCTCCTCTCCCCAACTCTCGAAATTCTGCATTTGTTGATATCACCATCAATCTCTCAATCTCATTGGGGGGGAGTAGGGGGGAGGTGCAAATACTGGGACCGCAATGGCAGAGACAAGTGCCAAAATTTTAACTTTTCCTCATTCGCTCAGACTCCGACACTGGTGACAAACATTGCTCATTGTTTTAACTTGAAATGACAGTCTCCACTCACTTCCAAGAAATGTCTGTCAAACACTGTGAGGAAATGTCTGCCAAGTGGAATCACCACACTCTGTCACTCCGTCTTTTACGTAAGAACTGGTGATCTTTAAAGGAGGAAAAAAAACAAAGACAGAGAGCTTTCCCCGAAGGCAGCCACGGTGTACAGAAGTGTCTCATAACGTCAGCCTTTCATCCTCACAAACATAGTAAGAATGCATGGTCTCAAAACTTAACAAAAGCAGTCATTTGCCCTCCCTATGCGACCCCGCTTAGATGGAGCGCACGCTCTCTGCTTGGCTTCTGCTGGGTTGCTCCTCTGTGACAGCCCAGCTATGGAGGACAGACATAGCGCGCTCTGGTGCCACTACCCGAATTCAGCTGGTCTTGCCTGCCGTTTCTGTAGCACCAGTGCTGGAAATCTCACTCCGGTGAGAAGAGCAGAGGGTTCTACCCGGTGTTTGCACACAGACGGACTGAGGGTCTCAGACTCCGGGGGCTGACTGGGGCCCCTGCATACCTGTGGTTTCTCAACGAAAATCACTGATAAAAAGAGCTCCTGGGCACGCCCTGGCTCTGGATCCAGAACGTGCACCACATCTCTGGCTTCACTTTTCTTTGGGGACACTCTGATAAAGCAGCAGTATTTGTATTAAGGACCTCTCGGGACGGGAGGTGTCCATCTGCTTCTGAAGCATCATGCTATACCTGCATCTCAAAGCTGATCTCAGGTGTGGAAATATGCAAATAATCTGAGTAGATTTCATGGCAGAATTTGGATTCTATTAATGAACTGAGACAGAACCTGCCCAGACACTCCCAGGCCATAACGAGAATGCAGCATCTAGCAAGTTTGTAAGGAGTTCAAGTCTTTCTTTTGCTATTTACTAGTTGTATGGCCAAACAAAAGTTACTTAGTATCTAAATGCCTCCATTTCCCCATCTGTAAAATGGGATGATAACAGCATCTATTTACCGTGGCATTAAATAAACTACTATATAAAGAACACTTGCCTTATTTATGCTGTTATTTTTATGTGGGTGCCGAGGGGGTCCTATTTTGGACTGGTCTTCTGAGCATGACAGTGCTACATCAGACTTGTGACAAGAGAGAATGAATACTAGAGATATCTAGAAAGTAGATGTTGATCCGCAGGGTTACAGATATGAGACTATGCTTGGAACAGGGAGGAGAGGGACGTAGAGGAGAGGGGTATAGAGGGTGGAATACCCCGGGCCTTTTTGGTTTACTTATGGAGCGGGTCAAGTTAAAACCCTCCCTTCCCTTATTAAGTAACACACGATTAGACAAGGTGTTACCTGCTTAAAAGTCCACAAAAATATTATTTCCTCCCATGGCTCAAAACTAATCATTGCAGAGTGGCAACCGCTTGCCCCTCGGGGGATGGCTTTCTCATGATGATGTCCATAGGCCTTTCTGAGACTACGCTGTGTAATCCAAAGCTGGACCCCAACTCCCAAATGTTTACTCAAACCCTGGGTTGAGCATGGTGTTGTTTTTATCTTTTGGCAGCTACCATCGTCTGGCTCATAAGATCATCACAGCTAATTAAGAGTTTTAGGCTTAATCTGAAGTTGTTGATCTCAAGGAGTCTCTTCATGCCACTATTCAGTCTCTGAACTGCCAGTTATAAAGCTGCAAAGAAATGCAAAATCACCATAATAAAGAAAATGGCAGCGAGGAACTGACCGCTTAAAAATTACGCCTCTCCTCAGACAGTCTCAACACTAGGGGACGAACCACACCCTCAAGCCAATGCCCTGTCAGTCATTCTGGGCTTGTCTGACGCAGAAAACATCCCAGTTACAATGGAATAAATGCAGACTTATGGTGCATGTAGTGGGCAAACAAAAACAACTGGGATGTTCATGCATTAAAGGGACAGCAAGAAATCATGAGATTCTGGAACATTTTAAAGAAACTGAACGACCAACCAGTCACAACGCGAAGGATATAGCAGTGTATTGGTCTAGAACCTCGATAAGACGGTTGTGCCGAAAATATGGAAATCTTGTGTTATTGTTGGTCCTGATAATTTGGTTCATAGTTGTCACTCAGTCCAAACTTTGGTCAAATACGGGCGAGCTGTGTTGGTATTATTTTCACTTTTCAATATTAAGCCCTGATTAGCCTTCTTCCCTTCAACCCCACTGCACAGAAAAAAGACGCTAAGGAATTTCAGATTCAGCCTCTGTCTGATACCAAGTGTCCAGAATTAATGAGCCTGGTATAGAAACAGAGACACTCAGGATCTGATCCGCCAGGGGGCCCTGGCCTCCTCCAGCACCCGTCGCCCTGCCTGTTCCCTTGCCTCACTGGGGTCCTCCTGCAGTGAGAGGAGGGCCTTCATCCTTGACAAGAGTCTGTTTTAGCAATGACTGAAACTTAAGTGCAAGTCCAAGTAGCTTTTCTTCCTGGTACAGGTAATTGGGAGTTAAGACTGATACACAAGGAGAGGAGAGGAGAGGAGAGGAGAGAAGAGTAGCCGACAGCCACAGTGGGGATCAGAGGTTGGCTCTCCATGGGAGTCTTAATTAATCCTAATTGTATTCCTTCTAAAGAGCTAAATGACTGTGGCTTGGAGTCATCTGTGATTTAAAGGTGACAAATTCTTGCCTGCTAGGAGTCGCTCTTGAGAAACACACTCAGCAGGTATAAATGACAGTCATCTTCGCTGTGCCTCAAAACCACTCTGCTTTGGTCGGCTAAAAGGGCTAAAAGTAAAGATTCGGGACCAGGGAGGATGCGTGACTGAGGAACTCTGTAAAGTTACGTGAATGTCTCCGGATTTACACTGCATGGTGACATTAAGTCTTCTTCTGAGCACTCGAGAACTCTCGAACTTTGAAAAGACAGACTTCATATCGACAGAGGATTGCGGTCAAAGACGTTCTGATCTGTGGGGGATGTGTGTGTGTGTGTGTGTGTGTGTGTGTGTGTGTGTGTGTGTGTGCGTGCGTATACTTCATCTGTGAGATAGACTATTTCTATTATAGTACTACTGTCATAGTTTTAGAAATTAACGTTCTTTCACCTGACCCAAGCAGCTCAGACACAATGGCAGCCGAACGGTGAATTTGAAGAATGCAACTCTTTATGCCACGTCTCCTTAGATCACAGTAAAATTGCTTCTCTTGCCCCCCACCACAACTAATCTCGCCTCATTTTATTTTCCTCCTTGTAAAAACATTTATGCATCTATTCCATACGTCCCTGGCCAGGCTTGCGAGAGTTGTTCTCTCTCCTACCACACGGGACCAGGGGGACAGAACTCAGGTGGTCGGGCTTGGCTGCAGGCCTCCTTACCTGCTGTGCCATCTCCCCGGTTTCCTTACTTCCCTCACATGTGACTTTTACAACAGAGCCGTACATGACACTGATGCTGCTTCTGCGTCCAGCAACAGTCGACAGTGGGTCCTACATTTCTAATTTTTCCTGAAAGCCCTTCAAAGAGCAGATTTTGTGCCAGTCCCTATAAAAAAAAATTGCCCGGCAAATCGTTGAAGATGTCCCTTATGGAGATTTCTACCTCCCTTCTGACTCTGCGAATGGCGTTGTAAGATCTGAAACTGGCTGTGGGGGGCGGGGGGGCAGACATGAAGTATTTTAACATGTGAAAAGGCCAACAGGTCTGCCGGGCCTGGGTACTTACTCTCTCACACAGCTCCTCAAATGTGCAGTCGGCGACGGTTCCACAGGCTTTATTCAGCCGCAGCTCTCTGCCTTGCACTTTCAGAATCCTTGGGCTAGTTACTATGGGAACACGAACAAAGACTCAATCTTGTCTGGATAATTACTATAAAATTCATCTCTTACAGATAGGAAATGCATAGCTTGATGAATAATAGCGCATGATTCAACACATAAATTAGAGGAAATGCTGATACAATGGCGGCCACTTGAGTGTGGCATCAACCCATATACAGCAGTGGACTTATTAATTGGTCAGTGGAGATTGGGCATTGTGCTCTAAATGTATTCTCTTTCAAGAGAAATTAACTTACGTACGATCGTTTTGTTTCTGAGCCAGCTCATCAAACAACTTATCCATGACAGTCCCCACATCAGCCTCGCTTGTGCTACAGTGAAAAGAATAATAGAATATGAAATTAATAACACTTGAAGCCAACATCAAACAGCTGCCTAAGCCTGCTTAGCTTTTTGCCCATAAAAAAAAGGGGAGAACAGGCTGTTACGCTCTAAATACAAACATTCGATTTAGAACACACTTAAAAGCATGGGGTATTAACTCCCAGGTAGACGATCCTGCCTTATTTGCGTACATTGAAAGACTTCTGAGCTTCTGGATGGTTCTAGTAATGAGGTGATACGGGAGGAGTAAACCCATCAATCCTGCGAGCGCACAATGGGGAGAAAGACTCTGGCTCTCTCCTGCATGCAGAACAGGAGCAAACAGGCAAGGCAGTCAAGCACCCAGCGAGTGTCCTTTGAAATCTCCACTGAGAGGGTACACGTGAAATTAAATATCGAGGGCGGTTTTTTAGAACGGGAAGAACCAAGTCAAGCCACCGGCTGAGAGGACCGAGCGTCCCGAATGAGGCCACTAGCTTCCAAATACCAAACTAATTGGCACGGCGGAAACTTGGTCAGACTTCCGTGCATCCGAACACATACACACAGGACAGCCTTCTGTCAGGACAAGGACGAGAAGAGACCACGGTTTCTCTCCAAAGTGTCCTTGTTGGAAACGCACCCACCCCATCCCCTCCTTCTGTGAGGCCTTCCAGTGAGTCTTACCACACAATCTTTTGTATTCTAATTAGGAATCACCATATGGTTTAAGGAGCTCACATATAGGGATGTGATAGTGCTATGGCCTCTTTTCTTCTCACTTTTTTTTTTCAAAGAAGGGTTGATAAATTAACAGTCAATGGAAGAAAATAAGTGGTAGAAGAAAGGCCATTCCGAAAAAAAGAAAAAAAAAATCCTTCAAGCGCAAATCTAAGTCTCCTCCAATCCTGCATGCAAACTTACACAAGATGACCCGGCAATATGCTTGATTTTGACACAGATCAATCTTGGCTAATTGTGGAACTGCCTGACATCCGTTCGATCTCATTGAAAATCAGTCATTAAGATAAAGTTGAAACTAAACGGAACACACAACCACGGAGTTCCTCAAGTGTAGCAAATGCAGCAACTTAGAGCACAGCGGCACAGTCGGCATGAAGGGGCCGGGCCGCCCAACTCTGCAGGTTTCAAAGCTACCGTTTGCCATGGTGGCGGCCACAGGGAACGCTACCTGAGCTTCAGAAAGCCCCGTAGAAAGACCTTCAAATGAAGCCACGTTAAAGTAAATAAGAGACACTATGGGAAGAATGATTTAATGAGACAATCACCAGAAACAATTTTTTAAAGTAATTTTTTAAAATTACACTTGCATTCCGTGTGGAGGCCAGAGAAAACCTTGTGGGAGTTAGTTTTCTCTCTCTACCCTGTGGGTCCCCAGCTCTGTCTCGGGTCAGTGCTTGGCAGTGCTTCTATCAGCCCCGAGAGCAAATTTAACGATATCAAGAAACTGCAAAGTCAATATTGATGTCACAACAACCACATGGTTCAATAGAACAATTTCTACCATGCAGTGGAGTTAGACACATGCAATGTTGTTGAGAAGTGACGTGTATGTGTGTGCTTGTGTGTGTGTGTGTGTGTGTGTGTGTGTGTGTGTGTGCACGCGCGCGTGCACCTGGCTTTTATGTAGGTGCTGACATCCAAACTCAGGGTCTTATTCTTGCATGGCAAGCACTTTACCATTCGAGCCATCTTCCCAGTCTTGATTTAAAAATAAAAGAAGGGTCATACAACATAGCCCAGGCTAACCTTGAACTTGTGCTCTCACAACCTTAGTCTGCAGAGTAAGTACCTGGTTAATGATCTGCTTAAACATTATCTTACTTACTATCGCCGGTGTGTGTTAGGGGACATGCATTTGCCACAGTGTGTATGTGGAGACCAAAGGACAGCTTTGCCAGGTCAGTTTCGCATGGGTTCTGGGAGCTGAACTCAGGCCATTAGGTTTTCCCAGAAAATACTTTTACCCACTGAGCTGCTTGCTGGTCCTAATGGTTTACTTGTCAAGCAATAGGACGGAATAGGTCATTCCTCCTTTCAATGTTCCTCTCAGGTATGTGTCACAGCGATGTGTCATCTGAGTAGCTCTGACAGCACTGATGGCAACATTGAGAGGCAGCCTGGTCAGTCGATCTGTTCCTAAAGTCAGAGTTGTTGGAACAGAACCACTCCTTAACTCTCTGTGGCATTGGGAGCCAAGTGGTGGCTTGCTATGATCTCTACCGATCACGGTTGAACCTGGTTAGCGTATGCCCCTCCCCCTGATGACAGCGACCCACTTCAGCAGCTAGGCCCTACTTCCTAGCAATGTCTGCAACCTCCAACAGCTGGGAGCACACACATGCACCTATGGGGACTTTTTAACACTCAATCTATTCCACTCATAGGACAACACTTACGAAATGGTAACGGGTAACTCCTGGGAGAAAGGTTCGCAGTGACATGAAAATGAAAGGACTCTAAATAGACATTCAGTGGTGGGGGGTTTGATTAACCAGTTAGATCTGTTTATTGAATGGACCATCCAGCAGTTGAGGACTCTGTTGTTCTTGGGTTGTTTGTTTTTGCATCTCACAAAGTTCATAGAATTGCTAACTTCCCCGATTTCTAAATATACCAATGAGCCTCTAATATCTGGCTCCAACTCCTGCTGTTGCAATTACAGAGGCTCCTTTTCACCTCCCTCTACCGTCCCTCATCTTCTGCGCACCACAGAGTCTTCATAAAGAGGGAGAGGGGATCAAGCGTCACGGGTCTCTGTGGCCAGCAATCTAATAACAGCCTTTCCCTTCCCTTTTTCTCGAGAGAGTTGGTTATGCTCCCTAGAGACAGGTGACAGGGAGAAAAGCTTTGTTAAAACGACTACTTGTGGAAAAGGGAGTGTGTCACCGGAAGATGGCCTTGAGAGTTTAAAGACTGTAGTTTTGAGTTAGACCTCTGTCTCCTACATGGGTTTCCAGATGCTGCTCTGGCCACCATGCCTTTGTGGCACCGCCATGGATTCTAACCCCCTGGAACTCTAAGCCCAAATAAATTCCTTCTCTGTAAGTTGTCTTGGCTGTGGAAAAGTAATGCAGTACCAGTGCTCAGCGTAGCAGACACTACCAGGTTTATACTTCACGTGGAGTGCACAGCCAAGTCTGCGCCCCCGACAGCCTTCCTCACACCTGCGGTCCTGCCACTCTTGGACCATCGTAATCCTTACAATGTGTGCGTTGTAAATGACCTCAATGTCAAGGCCTAGAATTCTGCAGCTCTTTCTGCTGCAATGATTATGGTATATACATTATAAATTGCTTCAGGGTAAGTTGGTCCACATCATTTTTAGATATGAGTAGAACATAAAATCAGACATAATTGAATTAATGAAACGGGTAAGCCAGGAATAGTTTCTTTTTCCCCAGATCTTTTAATAAAATATCATGACTATATAAGCGATATGTAAAATTACATTCCAAGACAGCTAAGATTCCCCTTACTGTTTTTAATTTTTGAGATTTATTTTTATTTTATGAGTATAGATGTTTTGCCTGCACGTGTGTCTGTGTGCCACACGTGTGTAGTGCCTGCACAGGCCAGAAGAGGGCGTCAGATACCCTGGAACTAGAGTGACTGAGGGTCGGGAGCTGCCGTGTGGGTGCTGGGGATCAGATCCAGGTCCTTTGGAACAGCAGCCAGTGCTGTCAACCACCGAGCCGTCTCTCCAGCCCCACCCCCGCTGCTCTTAGGCAGAAAATGTCAAATGTAAAACATTGTTATAACAGCCCAGAGAAATACATTTAGATTCAAACAAAACAAACAAAAAACAAAAAGAAAGAAAAGGAGAGAAGGAGAGGAGGGGGGGAGGGGGAGGAGAGGGGAGGAGGGACAGAGGGGGAGGGAGGGGAGAGGGGAGGGATGAAAGGAGGGAGGACGGCATTTTCAGACAAGCTGGAGGAGCAGCAATGGCTCCTTCACAGTTCTGAAGTGAAACCACTTAAAGGAGAAGAACATTATCTCAAAAGAAAACTCTTTATTCAGAAATGTAACCAGACCCATGTAGCTCTAATGAGGACCAGGACTTGCTAGGTTTTTGATTGGTTAGTTCGGGGTGCTGTAAGACCTGTTGTTATTATTTTTACTGATGTATGTTTGTGGAGTGCTGCATTTGTGGAAATGCTCGCAGAGGCCAGGAGAAGCCAACGGACCCTTGGGACCTGGAATATATGGATGCTAGGAACAGAACTAGGCTTCTCTTGAAGGACAGCAAGTGATCTCAAATGCTGAGACATTTCTCCAGATCGCCATAGTGTTTTAAGTAAACTTTTATGAATATGTGTTATATGGGGCCTTTTTCCTAAAGACCTTATAACTAAAGAATGGCTAGGTTATGTAAAGTAGGAAGCCTGTGGTCAATCTCCAGGACAGAGAGCTGGGAGCTCCGCCTCATGACAGCCCAGTGGAGAGGTTCTGGAGACTGGAGCGATGGCTCAGTATCCATGGAAACCCGTGAGCATGGCGGCATGCACCTGTAACCCCACAGGGGTGCTGGAGATATAAAGGCCCCTGGGGCTTGCTAACCCGCAGAACTGGTGATCCCCATGTCTAGTGAGTGGCTTGTCTTGGAAAAAAAAAAAAAAAGGTGGAGAGAGGCCAAAGAAAACATCTGTCAGACTTCTGACCCTCGTGTGCACACACATGTGCAAGTGCACCTGTACAGACATGAACACACACGCACCTAACCACATACCCCCCTCCCCCCGCCAACGAGCTTAATTCTGAGTTTTCTCTTGGAGCTATGTAGCAGATATCCAAGTCGTTTTATGTAGTTCCATTCCGGCCATAAAGAGGCATATCCTGGAGAGGGGGAGTAGCACCAAAATGGCCAGAAGACTGGGGCTGAGGTTGATGCTGTGAACAGTAATCCCTTCCCCTCCCGGGGAAGGAAGAAAATGAACAGGAACGAGGGGTGCTGTGCAGTGGTAGGGCGTGCCGAGCGTACACGAGGGGTGCTGTGCAGTGGTAGGGCGTGCCGAGCGTACACGAGGGCTGCTGTGCAGTGGTAGGGCGTGCCGAGCGTACACGAGGGGTGCTGTGCAGTGGTAGGGCGTGCCGAGAGTGCACAGTCCCTGGTTTGATCCCCAGTCCTCTGAGAATTAACTGACTTGCTTTGGTTCCCTGGAGACAGCTGGCCTCTGGGTAATGGCTCATGGAACAACCCTATTATATACTAGGCTTTTGTGTGGAGACGATGCAAGAAAAAAGAGCCTGTCCACGGCCAATCAAAAGTTGACACAGAAGGAACATTAGGGTCACTTCTGATCTGAGGCAAAGTCACTCTTTCCCGAAGCCGTTTCCCTCCCCTGAGGGCCCAGGCTGCCAGAGCGCACCAAGGCCTCCTTTCTTCTGCTCTGCCGTGCCCTGAGCCCCGGCCAGGCCATCTCGCAGCTCCAGTCGCCTTTGTCCCTCTCGGGGACTGAGCCCAGGGCAGCCTTCCATTTCTGTGGAGCAGCACCACTGTGTCTTTAAGTCAGAAAAGCCCTGGAATCAAGCACTGTTCGGCTGCCAGGAAATCTGGCACCAACTCCCACAGGAACGCCGAGTGGAGTGGCGTACCTGGATTAAAAGCCCGGCTGCTGTGCGAGCTTTTGAATCGTGGTTTGTCTTTTCCGCATTAAATCAGTAAACAGAAAAGAAAATAGTTAGTCATTCCAGATTTGAAAAAAGAAAGAAAAAAAAGAAAATGTATAGCTGAAACCGGGCATTCAATGTAAAACTTAACCTCAAAGAAAGAGAACATGTCGGAAAAAAAGAGCTTCTTATTACTGGATCATTTAAAATTCTCAACAAAAATTCCCAAGCACTTGGAGGTTTCTGGAAGAGGGTCATGCATGAATTTAAATGGAAATTCATTTCTTCAAGAATCTCCCACTTCATTAGGACTGACTCAAGGGGACAGAATGCTAACCACACTTTGTTCCTTTGTCCCCTTTCAAAAATCAACAGCTTGTTAAGGTATCAACAAGTAGACTGGGGCTGGCTTTCCTCAGTCCCCTCGCTCCGAGTTCTCTATGCCAGAGAGCCAAAGTTGATCTGACAGAGAAATTTCCCCTTCCTCTTGGGGTTCGTTGCCAAACTTTCCTGGCAGAGTCCTCGCGCTCTGCCGATTCCTTGTGCATTCATGCTGTATGCCCCTTTGTCCTCCGACCAAACATAATCTGGGGCTGGAGGCAGGTCTAAAATTAAGTTGGTTTATACTTGCCTTAATATAAAACAGACTTGGTCGAGTTTCAAATCCCGGAGGTGTGTTTTACATAACGGAGCCGGCTGTCCAAATGGAGTTTGGGCCATTATCTTCCCAATCACACACAGGCTTAACTGACCGCTGGAAGATGCATTTCAGTCTGCACTTTCCCACCCTTCTCAGTCACCTGGCAAATAGCTTACCTGGGCCCATTAATCCTGACCTGCATCTAACGCGGGGAGTGGGATCCCTCCTCGGATTGCAATGCTTCACCCCTCTCATCCCCGTATAAAATGTCTACCGAGTTTCTGTGTTGCCTTTCCCTGAGAGAAGTCAGCAGCTTAACACACGGGAACTTTGCTTTGGTACATTTTTTAAAAATTTTCCTTTTTGTATAATTTCAGCAAGGCAAAGCAAACAGAAAGTTTTCAAAGCGATAAAAAGGAAAAGAACCGTTGGTTGAACAACGAGAAAACGAGTCAGGGGAGTTGTGGGAGCGGTGCTTTTCTGAAGTCCACATATGTAACTAAGGACGTGGGACTTGTGCCAAATCAGTTTTTCTTATCCTAGAGGCTGACTCTCGGTTCACACTCTGATCTATCTGAAGATGAAGTAACAAACAGACAGAAATGCTTAGCAACCTGAGCTGGGCATCGCCGCTCACGCCGACGATCCCGAGACACGAGACGCCGAGGCAGAAGGACTGCGTGAGTTCAAAGGCAGCCTGGACTACATAGCAAGTTCTGGGCTAAGCAAGACCCTGTCTCACGAACAGGGCAGGGGAAGATAATGTAAAGATTGAAAAACTGTATACACGTGCTCTGCTCACACAGTGTACATTTGCAGACGATTATCAATGACTGCGGACTTCTGCCCGTGGGATTAAGCTTTCTTCGTGACAGCAAGCCTAAAGGTCCTGTGGTGTGAGACTGTCACAGGCAGCTCAGTAGAGAAGGAGAGAGCTACGCTGGGCTGCTCCGGAAGTCTGTGTAGGGCTCCTGCTTTGCTGTGCCATTTGTCAGGCGGTATTTCGGTCCCACGCACTTGGTGTTCATTTCTCATTCGGTAGCCCTTGAGTTAATGTGTGATTAATTACTACTGAAGTGTACATCCGAATTGTGTCAACTAGAACACTTCTGTGGTTTTAGCAGCTAAAAATCTGAGAAGCACTCTGTGTGATTACGTCCTCCGGGATATGAAGCAGGGAGTTGCTGTTTAGAATATAGGGCCGAGTGTTTGTATCAGCAGGAGGGAGGGGAAGAAATGGTATCGTTATCAAGTAAGATGGACCATAAGATAATAGAGTGAGAACTCTAATCTGAAAGTCAAAGTTTCGGCTTCAGTGTGCTCAATCATAGACTTTACGCGAGCATTCCAAAGCAAAACCAAAAAACAATGCTAAAAATCTAAGCATCCTCGATAAGGAATATTCAGCTGAGAACTGGCAAATGGGCCAGCCTGGGTGAAATATACAATTTCCTAGGAAGGTTCAGACTACTGAAACAGACCAAGAAAGGGAATGTGGAAGGAAAGAGAGTCCTTCCAACCTTGTTCTTCGAGACCAGCGTTACCTGATGTGAAAACCAGACTAAACTACGTCCAGAAAAGACAAGCAATGATGACCATGTCTTCTGACTATAAACGTGAGTCCCCAGTAAGGTGCCGGCAAGCCTAACCGAGCAGGGCATAACCGGGATTGCACCCTACGATTATTACAGTTTTGAGCCGAAGTGCCCTCCCCACCCCAAAACACGCCGCTCTCTTTCACTGGTGTTAAACGCACTTCGAGAAAGGTGTGGTTCCCAGCTCACAGCACTAAGGGGAGGTAGAGGAAGCTTAGGGGTGGGGCCTACTTGAAGGCAGGTAAGAGGGGGTACCCTCGGATAAAACAGAGACTCGATACCCTTGCTCCCTCTTCCTGCTGCTCTCCCCTTTCTGCTTCCCAGCTGCCTTTGCCCCATCACGCTCCCAGCCACGATGTCCAGCCTCACTCGACACAGCCTTACGGCAGCAGGTGTCGCCTGCGTGTGGATGGAAACCTGTGAAATCATGGGCAGACATAGGACTCTCCTCTTGCTAAGGGGTTTGACTCAGACGCTCAGCTCGGGGATGGAAAACTGACAAGTGTGATGGGATTTATCCCAAAAATGCAAGGCCAATCTAAAATCCAAAAATCAATCAGTGGCATCAAGTGTGTTAATATGACGATGGACCCAAATCACACGATTATCTTAGTAAAGGCAGAACCTAACATCACAGAAATGCTCAGCAAACCAAGAAAAGAATACGATTAACTGGTAAGAGACAGCTATGAAAACCCAGACATGACCGGGTAAGTAATGGCCAAACTGAGGTCATTTGCCAGAGGCCCGAAACTACACAGGGCTTGTTCTCTCTCATCTCTTCTCAGCACTACACTAGGAGGAGACTTAGACAAGAAAAGTAAATAAAAGGTGTCCAGCTTGCCTGAAATCATCTGTATTTAGAAAATTCTAGGGTCTCTACTGAGAATCTAATAAGCCAGTTCGGCAAGATCAATATGCAAAATAAAACATTGCCTTTTATGATAGTATTAAAGCCACTGAAAATAAAATTGGGGATAAGTTCATTTGAAAGGAAAAAGGCACTAATGTAAGAAGAGCTTTAAAGCGTGTTGTACACTGGGACGTACAGAGCACTGTTGGGAGAGATGAAAGGCCTCTCACTGTGACAAACGGCATGAGGTTCAAAATACAAAGTACCAACATCTGGAAGGGCTACCTGGCTTACGACTGTGGGGTATGGTGAAGGGGTCCCATGATGTCTTGGGTACCTTCCCAACCAGGAAGTGGCAACCTTCCAGGCAGGGGCTACAATTCTGCCAATGTTTGACTAGAGAGATGGTTTAGTTCTTAAGAGCACGTACTCTTGCAGAGGACCTGCGTTGGACTGACATGTGAGGCAGCTACGACTGCCTATAACTTTAACTACAATGCCCTGGCCTCTGCAGGCCCCACACTCATATGCTCACACCCACAAACAGACACAAGCAGACACGTGGTTCCTGGTCAAAATTAAGGGCCTGTCAAGATGGCTTAGTGGTTAAGGGCACAGACTGCTCTTCAAAGAGACCCAGGTTCAATAACCAGGACCCACATGTGTGGGCCTGAGGTTTTCCACAGAGATCTCTGGTCTGGCTAGGTGCGTGGGTTCAAGAGAAGGGACAAGAACTCAGGCAGGTGCTGTCCTGCCTCTGTTTCAGGCCCAGCAGGGGACTGGCTAGCCAGCAAGCGGTGCAGGAGGGCTTCTGGTGGCGATTTTGGGAGAGCAGATCTCTTCCCCAAGTGGCAGTGTTACAGCTCTTGTGACAGAAGCTCTCAGACAATGGAGTGATTCTCACGCACTTTTAATCCTGAACATGACTCTAAAATACAGTTTTTTTGATAGGTCAGTGTCTGACAGCAGGTGCTTCCTATTGGTTTGGGAAGAGCTTGGGAAGACCTCATCTACATATTTGGGGGCGTGGTCCTGTCTCTATGACTGATCTGTCTTGAGCCTATGTGACCTGTGGAGGAGGGGTTTGGGGCATTGCCCTACATGACTGATCTGTCTCAAACCTCTCTAGAGGGGTCTGTGGGGAGGGGCACAGCTACGTGAGGGCTTGATATCTTAGGAGACTGGGAATGCTCCTGCCATCCCTTTTAGGGTCTCCTGGGGATTCGGCCAATCTCGACCAGAAATCAGGGTACTTTTCACAGTCCACCGCCCCACACACATAGTGGCTTACAACCATCTGTAACCCCAGTTCCAGGGAATCAGACTCCTTTTCTAGCCTCTGAGAACACCAGGCACGCACACGATACACAGCATGGAGGCAAAACACCCAAGCACTTATAAAATTAATTAAAACTTTTGTCTAAAAAATTGATGCCAAGGTTTCAGGTGTGGGAAGGCATAGCAATAAACTAGGAAACATTACCGATGACGCGGACCTCGCAGCTGATGGGCGAAAGAGAAGCATTTATAAAGACACCGCAGGAGAGAAGCCGGGTGTTTTAGCTGTGCCGACGTGGGTGTGAGATGAGCTTCATCCTTCCTTCTCGGGTCTTTCTCCCTCAAACAGAGCTCTGGCCTTGGAGCGAGCGCCAGAGGGCTTTTTGTGTCAAGTAGCTGTGGCCGTTAAGAATTGGACCTCAGAGATTCAGCCACCAAAATGAGTCTCTTGTTGGAAAAGTTGTTTCTGGAAGGAAATCTAAGAACAGCTGTGGGGAGGAGCTTTTCCTGAAGAAGTATTTAAGAAGAAAGTGGTATTTGAAATCTGTTCAATGGATGGATGCGATATATATATATGTATATATATATACATATATATATATGAAAATTGATGAATATAGGTTATGTCTAAAGTAACTAAATCATATTTTCTTCATTTTCAGGAGGTTCCACAATCCCCACACTCCCGCAGTTAAGACAGCCATGAAGCACTAGCCCACTGACATGGGTTCCATAGGGATGCTGCTGTAGTAATTAATGTCACAGTGGTGACGAGTCTGGAAGATGGAAGCCAACTGAAATAAAAGTTCTCAGCTTTGATAAGTGGCCTGTTGAGATGGACCTCTAGAGGTCTTCATGGTCTATATTCTCCTATACACTGAGCTGGGGTGCTGAGAAGGCAAGGCCTTCACTCTCCCCAAGGTTGTACTGAGATGAGACAGTGTAACACATGAGACAAAAGGCAGACATCTTCCTTCTGGCTGGAAAATGATGGGTTCCGCACAAGCCAGAGCTCCTCTCAGGGCACAGGACTCAAGGCCTGTTCTGAAATCATCTGGGCCTTGGGAAAACTCCTTCCCACCCACGAGACCTGGGCACCAGGAAGGAATGACAAATATTAACACTCAGGCTGCTCTCTGTAAAAGACCAATAAAACCCCGTCTTTCTGACTCAGATGTTTTGCTTCTGGTACTGGCTGGTTTTGTGTATCAACTTGACACAAGCTGGAGTTATCACAGAGAAAGGAGCCTCAGCTGAGGAAATGACTCCATGAGACTCAGCTGTAAGGTATTTTCTCAATTAGTGATCAAGGGTGGAGGGCCCAGCCCATTGTGGGTGGTGCTGTCCCTGGGCTGGTGGTCTTGGGTTCTATAAGAGAGCAAGCTGAGCAAGCCAGGGGAAGCAAGCCAGTAAGTGACATCCCTTCATGGCCTCTGCATCAGCTCCTGCTTCCTGACCTGCTTGAGTCCTGACTTCCTGTGGTGATGAACAGCAACGTGGAAGTGTAAGTTGAATAAAACTCTCTCCTCCCCAGCTTGCTTCTTGGTCATGATGTTTTGTGCAGGAATAGAAACCCTGACTAAGACACTTCTTCTGCCGAGATCCATAAAATACTAGGAGGCAATCTGAACTCAGAGGCAGAGAACGCAAAAATCCCAGGTCTGTGGAATCTCAGAGTCATTTTGATTTGCATTTCCCTGGTGACTAAGGGTGTTGAACATTTCTTTAAGTGTTTCTTGGCCATTAGAGATTCCTCAGTTGAGAATTCTCTACTTAGCTCTGCACCCCATTTTTTATTGTGCTTTGTGAGTTGCTGGCGTCTGACTTCTTGAGTTCTTTATTATTTTGGATATTAGCCCTCAGTTGAAAGTAAGATTGGCTGCCATTTTGTACTGTTGACAGTGTCCTTTGTCTTACAGAAGGTTTTCAGTTTTAGGAGATTCTATTTATTAATGGTTGATCTTAGTGCCTGAGCTACGGGTGTTCTATTCAGGAGGTTGTCTCCTGTGCCAATGAGTTCAAGGCTATTCCCCAGTTTCTCTTCTATCAGATTCAGTGTATCCGGTTTTATGTTGAGGTCTTTGATGCACTTGGACTTGAGCTTTGTGCAGGGTGATAAATATGGATCTATTTCCATTCTTCTACATGCAGACATCCAGTCAGACCAGCACCATTTGCTGAAGATGCTCTCTCTTTTCCATTGTATGGTTTTGGCTTCTTTGTCAAAAGTCAAGTGTTCATAGGTGTGTGAGTTTATTTCTGGGTCTTTGATTAGATTCCATTTATCAATTTGTCTGTTTCTATACCAATACCATGCCATTTTTAATATTGCTTGAAGTCTTAGTTAGGGTATCCTCCTGTCTTAGTTAGGGTAGCCATTGCTGTGAACGGACACCATGACCAAGGCAACTCTTATAAGGACAGCATGTAATTGGGGCTGGCTTACAGGTTCAGAGGTTCAGTCCATTATCATCAAGGCAGAAGCATGGCAGTGTCCAGGTAGATACAGTTCTGCAGAAGCTGAGGGTTCTACATCTTGATTCAAAAGCAGTCAGGTGAAGACTGGCTTCCAGAAAGCTAGGAGGAGGATCTGAACGCCCACCCTCACAGTGACACACTTGCTTCAACAGGGCCACATCTCTAACAGTGCCATTCCCTCTGAGCCAACCATATTCAAACTACCACATTCCACTCCCTGGTCCCCATAGGCTTCTTCAGCTGCTCTTCATGACCCCTTCATGCCTTCAAAACCAGTACCACCTGGGTGACTCTCACACATTACCAAGTCCAGCTGCAGCATGAGGTACAATCTTGGCATCTCTGGAACACAGCCTCTTTGTGCTCTTAGAAAACACTTTCCGGAAGGTTTCACCTCAGTGATGCTCTTCTCTTCTAAATCAACCACACGGCTGAAGCTGCCAAGTTCTGCTGCTTGCTGGGGCTGGAACATGCTCCCCTTGTTCTATCACACTATCACCAGCTTTCTGTTTTCCAGCTCCTTCACTAGCTAAGCTTGGCTGTCCTAGGACTTGCTCTGTAGATTGACCTTGAACTCAGAGATTAAAGGTCTCTGTACACCTTACCTGGGCCTAAGCTTTTCATAGTCACGATGCCTGCAGATCTAGATCACAGGTGAGCCCTCCATTTCTGGATTGTAGTTCATTCCAGATATAGTCAGGCCATTGCTGGGAATGGCCACCACACCTCCAGAAGTTCTTTTCTTGTACAGGATTGTTTTAGCTACCTGAGTTTGTTTTTTTTGTTGTTGTTGTTTTGTTTTTTGTTTTGTTTTGTTTTTTGTTTTGTTTTTCCATATGAAGTTCAGAATTGTTCTTTCAAGGTCTGTAAAGAACACCCATCAGAATGGCTAAGATCAAAAACTCAAGGGACAGCACATGCTGGTGAGGACATGGAGCAAGGGGAACACTCCTCCATTGCTGTGCAAACTTGTACAACCACTCTGGAAATCAATTTAGCGTTTTCTGAGGAAATTTCCAATAGTTCTACCTCAAGACCCAGCTATACCATGCCTGGGCATATACCCAAAAGAAGCTCCAATATATAACAAGGACACATGCTGCACTGTGTTCATAGCAGCCTTATTTATAATAGCCAGAAGCTAGAAAGAACCCAGATGTCCCCCAACAGAGGAATGGATACAGAAAATGTGGTTCATCTACACAATGGAGTACTACTCAGCTATCAAAAACAAAGACATCATGAATTTTGCAAACAGATGGAACTAGAAAATATCACCCTGAATGAGGTAACCCAGACACAAAAGGACATGCATGGAATATAAGTGGACATTAGCCATAAAGTACAGGATAACCACACTACAATCCACAGACCCACAGAAGCCAAGTAACAAGGAGGACCCGAGGTTCAAGGAGCACTGAGTCTTTCTCAGAAGGAGAAATAACAGAGATAGTGGAGGTAGATGGAGGAAGGGAGCTGGGTGTGAGAGAGGAGGGGAAGGGAAGCAGGGGGTGGGACTCAGAGGTATGAAGAGCAGAGGGGAGAGACAAGAGCAGTCGGCAGTGGGCGGGTGGGGGCACTTCTAGGATGTGCCAGCGGTGTGGGTAGAAGGAGGCCCTCTCCTAGTTGCCTGGAAAACAATCTCCTTCTGCTGTCTTTGAATGAAGATGTAGAACTATCAGCTTCCTCTCCAGCACCCTGTTGCCTGGACACTGCCATGCTTCCTGCCATGATGATAATGGCCTGAACCTCTGAACTGTAAGTCAGCCCCATACACACACATACACACACACTCATACACAAACATACACACACATACACACACACATACACACACACACACACACACACACACACACCACACACACTCATTTTTTTTTTTTTTTTTTTTTTTTTTGTCTCAAAAAGGAGAAAAATACCCCGGGAGGGGAGAAAAAAAAAATTTTTTTGCTATTTTTAATTTAAAAAAAAAAAAACCCAAACCAACACCAACCCCCCATCCCCACCCCAATACCCCTTTTTTTTTTTTTTTTTTTTTTTTTATACACACACACTCATACACACACACCTCCCATACACACACACACCATATACACACACACACTACACACACACTCATATACACACACACTCATACACACACACTCATATACACATACACACTCACACACACATACACACTCATACACACATATACACACACTCACACGCACGTGCACACACACACAATTTAAAAGAAAATGAAATCAAATCTTCCCGTGAGGCCATGGCTGATGTGCTGAGAATGGAGGTGTATGTAAGTTTGGGAAGGATGGATTGTGTACTTATAATGTCCCATTCTAGATCCTTCCACAGACTTATCAGAAAGACCTCACACTTCTCAGTTCCTAGAAGCAAATGAAAAACAAACAGGAAACGTGAGACTAAGGTGGCCGGAAATTCTCTCTTCAGGAAACCATTGGACTCTCCTGTTGCAGAAGAGACCGCAAAATGGCCAGGGCAGCATCCCATGAGGCCACCTCCATGGCTGTGCCCCCTGCTGGACAGACATGGTCATTGCATGTACAAAAAGATACCCTCTCCTGTTACCAGCCCCAAACAAAGAGCTAATCTGAGGCGAGAAAATTCCTGGGTGAGTGTGACACGGGTCATGCGTGACAAGTTCCATGAGGTTCAAAATAAGTCAGTGCTCCAGGTGGCCCCACAGATACAAACGAGAAATCCAAAACCTAATGGAACCACCTGGTTTTAACAGACCACCTCAGCAAGAACCCAGAAAGAAACTGTGCTTGTCGGAGGACTAAAGGTACAGTACTACAGGAGGAAAACCTGGACAGGGACAGGCTGGTTTCAGCCATGTGTGAATTTGAGCATTTACACTCAAACTCTCTGTTGCTGGCAACTTGCTAACATTGACCTAAGCGACCACTCTGGAACCTACTTAGACAGGCAGTCTAGAGGCTGGGGGCAGGCGGTGGTGTTTCAAAAGCTAAACATGCTCTCTGCACAAGCCTGACTTCGGATCCCCGGCACCTAGTGTAGAGCTGTATATGAGGTTGTGCGCCTGTAATCCTAACATTCCTACAGCAGTGGGAGGTCTCCTGGACGCTCGAGGGCCAGCTTGCCCGGAGCAGGCAGCTTAATAACAAACAAGACCCTGACTTGAACAAATCAGAAGGCAAGGGCTGATACCCGGGACTGCCCTCTGACCTCCACATGCATGCCATGGTACAAGCACACGCACACATACACACACACACACACACACACACACGCACACACACGCACACAACTCCAACGGAAAGGCATGACAGAATAGGCAATGTCCGTGTGAGTCAGTTCTCAGGAAGCAGACAATATTCTGAGCTGTACGCCTCACTCCATGCCAACTTTGCAGGTTGTTCTGAATGAACTCTGGCAGTTTTTAGTATTGTTTGGGTTCCGGCTTGGGACGTTTTTCAGTGCCTTTGGAGGCCTGCAGTAGTGAAGTGCTGAGCTAATGACTTTCTAGTCTAGCCTCCGATCCACAGCCAGAATACATTGATCTCATCTGAATGTTTCTATGTAATTAACGATCGTGTGTGGGAATGGTTTTTGTAGGCGCTGCACTGGGGGGACAAGCTCGGTTCTCCTTCCAGCGAAACAGACAGGGAGTAGTCTGGACCATATATTTACAAAAGATGTTGTCCAGAGAGTGACGAGGAAACACGTCTGACAGGGCAAGAGAACAGCACGGCATGCAAGAGTCGGTTACGAGGGGAAATGCAGTAAGGTTTGCTATAAGATACGCTGGCTCTGGGGCTCTGTAATCACAGATGCTCAGAAGGATTAGGCAGGAAGCTCCCAAGTTCAAGACCCGCTTGCTGTCAGAGACGATTCAGGGTAGCGAGGACAACTGAGAGAGCCTCAGAACAAAAGCCCCAAGCTGGAAGGGCGGCTCGGAGGCCACGGCCGCACTAGCAGAGGACCTGAACTTTGCTCCATGCACCCAATCCAGGCAGCTTACGGCCATGTGTATGTACGTAACCCTGGCTCCAGGGAACCTATACCCCTGGCCTATAGCGTGCCTCCATTCACACACATGCACGCACGCACGCACGCATGCACGCATGCACACACACACACACACACACACACACACACACACACACCTGCCGCCACCAGATAAATCCATACACATAATTTAAAATAATAAAAGTAAATCTTTTAAAAATAGATAATAAAAAGTAAAATAACAGAGCTTGGGGTATAGTTTGGTAGTTTAGTGTTTTGTTTGCCCAGTCTCTGTGAGGTCCTGGGTTCAATCTCTAATAGCACAAAAAAGAAAGACAAAAAATAAAATAAAAAAAAATCCAGTTAAAGCAGAACTGTTGTCATGACCTAAGGGGATTTTCTCTTACTCCGCCATGAAGGAGCTCTGCCTAAGGGCTCACTTGAGGAAGTAAGGGGTACACTCTGAGCCTCCTACTCGGCCGTATCTCAGGGCTTGTATAGCCTGGTTCCCCGGACTCCGAGATGTTAGCGTGAGTCTGTGTTTTCCCACTGCATGTCTTAGAAACTGAGTTTCGCTCTGCTAGAGTCCCCTCGTCGTGGGCAGGCAGGCGAGATGGCTCAGAGGGTACTTGCTCCAAAAGCAGACACCTGATTTTGATCCCCAGAACCCACAGAGCAGCTGCCTCTGACCTCCACATGCTCCTGAGAAATGCGTGTGAGTATGAACTTTCACGAAACGTGTCAACACATACGTACACACAAGAAAGTAAATAAAAATAATTAAATTAAAAAAAATAAAATCAGGGAAATAACTGGATACCCCAGGGTTAGGTAAAATGTCTATGCTTTCAGCAAAAGCAGCTTTTTTTTTTTTTTACCTCAAGAAACCCTACTGAGGCAGTGTTAGCACCGTGACAGAGACTTCATGATGCAGACGTGTGCGTGCCTATGTCTGGTAACTTCCTCAATCATATTTTTCGAGACAGTGTCTCTTAGACCTTAGAGACCCGACTATGCTGCCTGGCCAGGAAGCCCAGAGCCTCGGGTCTCCACGTCCCTAGCACTGCGTGCCAGGATACATATGGCCACATCCAGCTTTTCCAAGGCTGCTGGGATCCCAGTCCTCATACCTGCACAGCCAGCTCTTCAGACAGACCTAGGCCCCAGCCCATTTTCTTCACGTAAGCAATTCCTCACTGAGAAATATTTTAATTTTTCCATAATACTTTGCCTAAAAACAGGGAATAGTCCTTTGAAGAAAGAATCGAGGAAGTAACCACTTATTGACACCTACTACCTCCTGGAAACAACACGGAATGGGTCACAGCAAGTCAGGGGAAGGTTATTAGCATCAGAAAAAATAAAGGGTCCAAAAAAACTCAAGATAAAAGAATCGGGGAAGAAAGCGTCCACATGAGAGCAGACAAAAGCATTCAGAGAATAGTTAAGAATCATAAAGTACTTTAAAGACTACTTAAGGGCGGATGAAGGAGCAGCTATAATAATCATCAGCCTCTGGATATAAGCTGCAACAGTCCCTTTGCTGCGCTATAAAGTATGCAATTTTAATTATGCGATTTCCCCGGCTAATTTCTGCTTCAGAAACAGTAAGTACTTCTGCTTACAAGGCGGCAAGACAAGAAGTTTCCTCAACCTCTCTTAGGCACGTCGTCATCAAAATTTAAATTACCAGAAACATGCCCTTTAGTGAAATTACAATTAGGCCTGGAATGCAGCTCCTGAGAGCCCACGGTGCGCCAAACACTGTTGGCAGACACTGAACAACAGTTGCATCTAGAAAGCACTTTTTCCTGCCCGGGGTCCTCACAAGTGACATTTTCAAACAGACTGTATTTGTTTTCTCAGCAATAACTTAACTACATGTGCTGAATACATCTATTAGATAAATTGCTTCTGCTCAGGAAGATCTTGTGAAGGACTTCAAGATATACTGTTACATTTGCATATAGGATACATTTTGTATCAGTTATACATGGGCGTCAATCAACAACAGTAAATACGGACAGATTGTCCAACAAAATACGGCAACAACTTCGGGGGGACAGGATGGAACACTTGTCAGAGACATCCACAAATAATTAATTCCTTTAGCACATTAAAGATACTCTCTTAATGTCACAGCCTCTTTTGAGGGGACACTCATTACTTCCTGACCATCTGTCACTTCCTCCCCAAAAACATAATTAAGGTCTCACCCAATCGCACATCCAAAAGGACGCAAATGTGAATGGTGAAAGCAGTATAAAGAAGTTAACAGCATTACATTGTTTAAAAATTATAAAACTCAGATTAGTTTTTCGGGTTCTAATAAAGCACTTATTTCCTTAATCTTTTCCTGGTAAGTCATTAAATTATAAGCTAAAAAAAAACTTTAAAACCACACACACACACAAAAAGAACACTTACAGGTAGTAGAGTTTCCCGGCAGGGGCGAGTTCCCTTTTCCGATAATCTACCCCAGAATCCAGCTGGACCGTATTGCAATATTCCTATAATGCGGACACAAAAAAAAACAAGCCATCTTTTTAAACCAGAAATAGATTTGACCTAAGGCCCACTCCATGATATAGGACCCAAACCCAAGACTGCTTAAAGGGCCAAGAACCAGAGACTAGATAGCCCAGGGACAATACCAAGCAAATACCAAATAAAGTCTTTAAAAATAAAAACAATTAAAATAAGAATGAGAAAATGACCCCTCATGATACTCTGCTACACTCATAATCAGGGATTTACTCAGCCATCATCAGAGAGGCCTCCTCCTGCAACAGATGAGAAAAATATGGAGACCTACACTCTCTCTCTCTCTCTCTCTCTCTCTCTCTCTCTCTCTCTCTCTCTCTCTCACACACACACACACACACACACACACACAGATCGGGGGAGAGAAACCTTAGAGCACTCAGCCTTAAATTTGATGTCTCCGTCAAATCCCTTCCCTAAGAGCTCAGGGAACCTTGCAGAAGAGGAGGCAGAAAGGTCGTGAGAGTCAGAGGGGACGGAGGAAGGACACCAGGAGAGCAAGTCCCTCAGAATCAACTGAGAAAAGCTCATATGAACTCACAGAGACTGGGGCGGCAAGCACAGGTCCGCACCAAGTCCTCTGCATATAAACTGTGGCTTTCAGTTTAGTGTACTTATGGGATGCCTGAGCGCGTGGCGTGTAGGTCTCTCGTTCTTGTGGCTTCTTTGGGGCTCTTTTCCTTCTGTTGGTTTGCCTTGTCCAACTTCCATGTGATGGTTTTTGTTTAACCTTGTTATACTTTATTTTGTTGTTAGAAACATAAAATTAAAAATGCTTTGGAAAAATGACCCTGACAAGTGAAAAACAAAAAACAAGTGAAAAATCCCCAAGGAATGCGTGTGTGTGTGTGTATGTTGTGTATGTGTATGTATGTATGTATATATATGTGTATAGGTGTATGTATGTATATATGTGTCTATAAGTGTATGTGTATGTGTGTATATGTGTATATATATATGTGTCTGTGTATGTATGTATATGTGTGTGTATGTGTCTATATGTGTATATGTGTATGTATATATGAATATGTGTGTGTATATATGTGTGTATGTGGTACCTGAGATGTTTCAATGAAATAATATAATAAACTTAGAAAACAATTTAACTCATGCAAGATTCATAAAATTGAAGTTTCAATATTAAATCTTGCCAAGTCCAGCTTGTCCAGGCAAGAAATGACGTGACATGATTCCTGCCCCTGAAACAGAGCCACCAGGGCCTCCTCAGGTGTTGATGGTTGATGTGGGCGGGCATAAGGCTTATCTGTATATATATGAGGCAAGTGTGTGTCTATGTCTCAGCAAAATGGTAAATGCTGAGACCTTCAGGACAGCCCTCAAGGCTGTGGGAAAGAACTCTGAAAACATGAGTTCAAAAATACACACATTCTCAACTATGCAAAATGTAAGGATGTGATATGAATCATATGCGGGGCTTCACAGACCTGAAACAGACAATAGGGCAGGCAGATTCCCGAGTTCCGGGTCGGCCTAGGACAGAGCTAGTTTGGGCCCAGGTGTGGTGGAAATAATGGTCATCTCTGGACAGGATCCAACCCAACTAGCTCATTGTCTTTGCTAACAAAGGCAGGCAGATCTCTGAATTCATTTGCAATATATATATATTTTTTTTTAAAAGTGCTTGTTGCCTTTTTCTAAGAATCAGGGAACTGGGGCCATGGTCTGCTGATTTGTGGGATAATCAAAAGGGAACTGGGGTAACGACTGAATTGATATGTGAATAAAAGTCTGGGCTATTGATTTGCAAGAGATGAGCTATCCAGAGAGTCATTAGAATGGCAAGAGCAGGCAATCAGGAAACCTGCTTCCAGCAGAAAACAGGCCAGTTTGTATGCACGATTTGACCTCACGTTGTGTCTTTCGATGCTCTCAAACACCCCTTCTCTCAGGAAGCCCTCTCCAAGCCAAGGCTGTTGCGTGGCAAGGGGGTAAGTTTTGTATTATGTTTTTCTGAAGCTTTGCCAGATCTGTGCTGTCAGTAAATTTCCCCAAGTACCTACATTTGAGATTTGGCTCTATTCTTAGAATAGCCAATTTCTATTACTCGGGAAAAAGAAGGTGGAAGCTACCAGGAAGAATACTTCAGCTTGGAGGTGGAGGAAAAGCAGTCTGAGAGACAGCTATGCTGGCATTTAACAGCAAATGATCACACGAAAGTGATGCTTCCAGCAGACCCACCTTCACCTTGAATATTTGCCAGTCCCTCATCCCTCCTTCCAGCCATTAAGTCTTCAGAGTTCGTTCCTGTTCTAGAAGTTTCCTTCAACCTCCATCATCCTGCATCATTAATCCTTTCTCCACCCAAGTAATCTCTTCTTCCATCCTCTCGACATGTAAATAATGTGCGTGCGTACACACACACACACACACACACACACACACACACACACACACCACTCCAAATATCTTAGTGCAAAAACTCATGAGCTTTGCAACACCTACCTGGATTAATTGGGGTTTGTAGGATGGAGGGAGCATGTGCACATATGTACATATACACATACATATACATCATATACATACACATATGCATATACACGTATACATACATGCATATATACATGCTCTTTGAGCAGCAGGGTAATCCAGGGTGTTTAGGACATGTTAAATATTTATAGGATGGCCTTTTAGTTTGTATTAAAAGCAAATCTGAATTTTTAAAAACTTCATGAGGAAAAGTATCTTCATGACTTTATTATTTTTTATTAATGAAAACCACATTTTTCAAAATTTCTTAGGCCAAGAACAGATAATACTTCCAAAATAGCCCACAATACTTCAAACACCCCTTATCCTAGCCTGTTCTATTTTTTTAAGATTTATTTTATTTACATGAGTACACTGTCGCTGTCTTCAGACACACCAGAAGAGGGCAATGGATCCCATTACAGATGGTTGTGAGCCACCATGTGGGGCTGGGATTTGAACTCAGGACCTCTGGAAGAGCAGTCAGTGCTTTTAACCACTGAGTTATCTCTCCAGCCCTCCCAGCATGTTCTGACAATGTGCTGCTGATAACTCAACCAAAAAGAAACAGGGCTCGTGATCTGTCCCTTGAATCTTTACTTGTGGACGTAGTGGGGCAGGCTATCGTTCCAGCACTCAGGGGGCCGAGGCCTGAGGACTGTTGTGCACTTGAGAACGACGTGGCTACAGTGCCCTGCAGGCAGTGCTACATAGACAGACCCTGCAAACAAACCCCAGAACGCTGGGCCTGGTGTCTTAGGGAGAAGTTATTTCAAAATACATAATACAAATAAGGCCAAGGGACACCTCTGGATACAATGTTTGCCTAGATGCAGGGGGCCACCTACTCAGCCTCTAGTACAAGGAAGGGAGGGGAGAAAGGAGAAAAAAAATCGGAAACAATGATAGGTACCAGACACCTGATATGACACCCACCGAACCTTCTTAGCTGGTAGTTAGAATATTTCCTCAGGCGCTCTGAAGTGCCAGGTAAGTGTCTAACTGCCCAGACGCCACCATGCTACAAGAAAACCTAAGCTCTCCATGCAAAAAACCAAAAACAAAAAAAAAACAAAAAAAAAAAAAAACAAAAACAAAAAAAAAACAAAAAAAAAAAAACAAAACAAAAAAAAAAAACCTGACAAGGATCTGCAATAACATGAAGACAGCATGTTGACCAGTTTCCGGCTATTGCAGCCACAGCCATTTGCCATGGTGCTGAGGAAGGTGAAGGAGCAGCCGTGCCCAGAACTAAAGGCTGAGAGAAGTAATTGTTTTTAAGCCTGCATGAGTTACAGACATGGGCTGTCTGTCCACCAATGAATCACGGGAACATGGCCTGGGCACACCTGGGAGGTGGTATGTTTCTCCCCTCTGAGGTGTATTGCTGTATACACACTTCTCGACGGCCCAGGGCAGAAGACCACCCATAGCGGCAACAAGAACCCATCCTCAGGCTGACCAGTGAGCTGGAGGTTGAAGAGGTTCTTCGTGACAGAGGCCATATCAGGATAGTCTGGGTAATCTCCTGACTATAGTCTCCTTAAGGGCAGAGATCCAGAAAACTAGACTAGCGGGTAGGTACACGGACAGTATACAGCTGCCGTTGTAAACTTGTTTCGCATAAAGTAAGCTCTATGAGCTGGACCTCTGAAGGAATCGGACAGCTGAGACTCGGCAGTACACGTTCCAAGAATGACCCCTGAACCTAACAAAAATCATGGCTTCTTAACTGCCTCCCGGTCACCCGGCTCATCATTTAAATCCACTCCAAGCCTCATTCTCGGGACTGCCTGTAACCCACCGCAGCAGACAGGGGCGCAGCAACCGCAAGGGCAGCACTGCGCAAGCGCACCATCGCGCAAGCGCACCACCCGGTTCTCTCCTTGCTTCACCGGACCCGTTAAAAAGGAAAATAAAAGCTGCGCCCATCTATGGCTCCCCACTTCCATCTCTCTTCTCTTCTACTTTGAATGCTATGGAAAAACCCGAGGAAAGAGATTTATCCTTCCCTTTGCCCCTCCTGTGATAGCGAGGGCTCAGCCATCAGCTCGAAGGAAGAGAATGCACGATTAAAGAGCCGGTCTTCCTCTGCTTCTCTGAGGAAGCCATCTCGGACTGTGAGCAAGGGCAGCGGTTCATCTGTTCCCTCCACTGCAGACAGCATGCCACGGGGACCCCGTCCATTCAGGGCCGTGTATCTGCCAGGTTCTGTATCTCTTTATGACTACAATTTATCCTAGATGACCCAATATTCCTAATGTAGCTGTAATTTCTTCTCCTTTTCTTTTTCTTTCTTCTCTTTTTTTTTAATTATTAAAAATAAGGGTAATGGAAGTTCCACAAGCTTCAGTTTCTCTTTCTGGGTAGCTAACTTCTCAAATGTGAGTGATTAAGCCGCAGCAAATGATTGCGTTTGTACTTTGAGTAATCACCACCAAGGAACACCTAATCAGCAGCTAAGATCTGTAACCAAAGCCCCGCGATGGGAGCTCTTAATTGTCTGCAAGAGATTAACTCCCCGTTTGTATTTTTAGAGGAAAAATAAACGTCAAATCTTCCGATTGTTCCCACCTATGCTAGCCTAGATTCCTCAAAGCACTCTGCAAAAGGGTGCAAGAGGCCAGCCGGAAGCCACACTCTCCGAGTGGAGGACGAACCTAAAGGATCTAGCCTCTAGGACATCCCCCAATTTCCCGGGACCCTTTCGAGCCCCGAGACCTCTTAACAGCGCTGGTTTCCATGCATAAGGACTCTACCAATCAGCCTCCAAGTGAAATTTATTTTCAAATAGTTTGTGTATTTATGTACAAAGGACAAATACAATTAAATAATCTGAAAATGCAATTAGGAAGATGTGGGGGAGAAAAAGGAGATTGCATACGGCAGCAAGCACGAGCCAACGGCCTCTGACTTTGGAAAGGTTATCTGAATAAAGTCACTGCACCTCTGACCTCCTGTTGTAGAGTCAGAACTATGCCTGTAGGGACCAGGGCATCTCAGAGTGGCATCTCAGAGTGGCTTTCTATAGCGTCTACTTCGTCCCCAGTCTGATGCTGGGGCAGAGCTCAGCGATGCAGCCCTTGCCCAACGTGAATTTATTTCCCAGGCGCTAGGTCCTTCCTCGGGACTAGAAAGGCGGAAACCATTTATGCTTTCCCAGTTTGAACAAAGGAACAACAAACACAGTGGAGAAAACCTTTTAAGACCACAACATATCAACCTCTACGAGAAGACTGAGATGTGCCCATGCTTCGCATAGTTTGTTTAAAAATTAATACCTTACTGTAAAATGGAATAAAATCTAAAAGTGGGGATAGAGTAGTGCAAGTCGAGATTTTAAAATTTATTTCTTTTTGTTTTATGTGCTCTGGTGTTTTGCCTGCACGTGTCCATGTGAGGGAGTGGGATCCTCTAGTTACAGTTGTGAGCTGCCATGTGGGTGCTGGGAATTTAACCTGGATCCCCTGGAGGGGCAATCACTGCTCTTTTCTGGTGTTTTCCAGACAGGGTTTCTCTATGTAGCCCTGGCTGTCCTGGAATTCACTCTGTAGACCAGGGGGGCCTTGAACTCACAGAGATCTGCCTACCTCTGATTCCCAAGTACCAGGATTAAAGGCTTGTGCCACCACTGCTCTTAATGACTGAGCCATCTCTCCGGCCCCCTAAGATGAGTTTTAACATTATCTAGGTGACTGTGTTAAATAGGAAGTTGAGGGGTGAAAACCATGAGCTTTTGACTGGTTTTACCTATTAATAAGTAACAAAAAGAAAACTGACTGAGGACTGTCCTGTTTCAGAAAATAAAATACAGTAATACCTCTTACTGCTTAATTCTTCTCAAAATTATCTTTCTAAACTAAATATGTGATCCATTCCAGTCTTACTAGTAAGAATGCACACACACACACACACACACACACACACACACACACACACACACACACACACACACACACACACACACACACACACCTTAACCCCTACTTTAGAGCATAAAGGTAAAAATAAGCCAGGCATAGCACACGCCTTTAATATCAGCACTCAAGAGGCAGAGATGGGCTGTATCTCTGAGCTCCAGGCTGAGCTCCGGCCAGCCTGGTCTACATAGTAAGTTCAAGGCCAGCCAGAGCTACATGGTGAGATTTTTGTCTCCAGAAAAATACATTTTAAAAAAATTTAAGAAATCTCCTAGTCCCTTAAAAAAAAAAAGTCTGCTAATAACTTACATGCTTTAAGTTTTTCCTAGATATAAAGAAATATTGAGGGGCTAGAGAGATACCTCAGTGGTACTGGCTGCTCTTCCAGAGGTTTACGTCCCCCCAGAACCCACATGATGACACACAGCTGTCTAACTCTAGTTCTAGGAGATAGGAAGTCGTCTCCTGGTCTTTCAGGGCAGCAGGCACATAGGTGGTACAGAGACATAAAAGCAAGCAAAATGTCCATATATACAAAAAAATCTTAGCACGCATGCACATGCACACACACACGCACGCGCACACATGCACACATGCATGCACACAGCCTTGCAGTGAGGAATGGCCGAGGATGGAGCCATTGGTACAGTGCTCCCTAGTGTGTAGGAAGCTCTGGGTTCTGTCCCCAGCACCACATAAAACCAGATCTCATGTCACATGCCTATGATTGCAGCAGTCATTTGCAGAGGCGGGAGAGCTGGGACACTCAGACTCAGCCACATGGAGAGTCTGAGACCTGTCTCCAAACAAAGAGATACGAAACTGATGGCCATATACATGACTCTGAGCTTAACTAGTTTCAAGATCTTAAAAACTCTTATGAGAAAAACTAGTTAGGTATAAACACAGCAAAGCTTTGTGACTACCATACTGCCTTTTACACTAAGAACAGAATTCCATGAGCAGGTGGCAAGTATGAGGAGAAACTGAGCCAACGACAGACGGACAGCTGAGGAGTGGACAGCTGAGGAGTGGGCAGCTGAGGAGAGGACAGCTGAGGAGTGGACAGCTGAGGAGTGAGGAGAGGACAGCTGAGGAGAGGACAGCTGAGGAGAGGACAGCTGAGGAGAGGACAGCTGAGGAGAGGACAGCTGAGGAGAGGACAGCTGAGGAGAGGACAGCTGAGGAGAGGACAGCTGAGGAGAGGACAGCTGAGGAGAGGACAGCTGAGGAGAGGACAGCTGAGGAGTGGACAGCTGAGGAGTGGACAGCTGAGGAGCTGGGAGAGGACAGCTGAGGAGAGGACAGCTGAGGAGTGGACAGCTGAGGAGTGGACAGCTGAGGAGAGGACAGCTGAGGAGTGGACAGCTGAGGAGAGGACAGCCTTCTTCTGAGCCAGCATTACATTCTAACAGCTTACGTCTCACTCAAGATGGACCATGTCCTGCTATTTCTAAAGCTTAAAAATGTGTGTGTGCATGTGTCCATGCATGTACATGTGTGTTTGTGTGTGTATAAAATTGGGGTACAATTGACTCTCCAGCTAACTCCATCGAAACAGAGTCTCTCCCTAATCGGGAGCTCATGGTTTTCAGGGGCTGTGTCCTATGTCACCCTGTCTCCACCTCTCACATCGCTGAGGTTACAGGCATCTAGATTTTTACGCAGGTACTAAGGACTCGAACTTACTCCCACTTGGACAGCAAGAGCATTTACCTACTTGAGCCATCTCCCCAGCAACAAGGATTAAAACCTTCAATACGTAAGCGTTTCGTCGTTTGGCTTTTGTCTTTAAGATGCCATACGGACACCCGACCTGAGTGAAGCTCACTAGAACTTCTGCAGTCCACTATCGCCTTCCACCTCCCACAGCACCAGAACCCTGACTCCAGCACCAGAGAATCTGGCCGGGTCTTAGGGCTTTGTGTAGCAGAACCATACAGAACGTACGTCTTCCTGGGCCTTCTTTTATGTTTGTGAGATCCTGCTCCCAGGCATCAGATGTCACTAATTTATCTGTGCTATCGTATTGTCTTTGTGAGCCTAACAGAACAGAGTCGTACTTCTGTGGCTCTCCTTATTTACTTGCTGATTGGTTGATTGATTGATTTAGTTTTTGGTTTCTTAAGACAGGGTCTCCAGTAGCCCAGGCTGGCCTCTAAGTAACCATACAATGAAGATGATCACGAGTGAATCCCCTGCCTCCACCCACAGAGGCTGGGATGACAGGCGCGTACCACAGAGAGCGGCTCGTTCTCCCGCTCGTGGACAGCTGAGGCTTCCTGTCATTTAGCCTTGCCAATACCACAGTGACAATCATTCTTGCCGGTGATTTCTGCTGTGCTGTGTCCGTGCTCTTGTTAGGTCGACCCACAACAGGAACCACAGGACCACACGATAAGAACATGTGTAGCTTCCGTGGACATTAGCAGCTTTTTGGGATGGCTGTAGTGATCTACACTCACACCAGTGGCCTGTGACTGTCCCCGTTTATCTGCTGCTGCTATGATTGTGATTAAACCTGTCTCTTTATTTCAGAATCTCACTATGTAGCCTGAGATAGCCTCGAACTCATTACTTAGCTCACATTGGCTCAAATTGGTGATCCACCTGTCCCAGCTTCCTGAATGCTGGGATTACAGGTGTGTACCACCACTGTTTTACGACTGTGGTGTGTGTGTGTGTGTGTGTGTGTGTGTGTGTGTGTGTGTGTATGTGTGTACCAGCGTCCCTAGCCAGCTTGCTCCAGGGACCCCCAACTCTGCTTCCCAAGGGCTGGGATCGCTGGCAGCCGTCACACCTATCTGGCTTGTAAAAGGTTTCTGGGGACAAACTGAGGCCATCACATTTGTGCAGCTAGCACTTTATCCACCGAGCTAACTCCCTACTCCCTCACAACTGAATTTTAAACATGGAGACTGCTTCCTTGAAATCTTCTTATATTCCATAAACGTGCCACACTGTCTTATATGACAAAATGTGCACTCGCAGGTCAACGCGTGCCTGCCAGCGTCAGTGCTTATCTGGATCTGTCTAGCAATGGCTCTGTGACCTCAGGCTGCCTCCCAGGTGACTGTGCAGTTCATTAATGGTGGCAGGGGAGCTTTTGCTTGGGCAGTCTGCTAGATTCCGGGTATTTGCCTCAAGTTACTCACTGTTTTCTTTTCCTCCCGACCATTAGCAAATTTTCCAATTTGATAAGCTGATTTCCACTGCCAACTAGTCATGTAATTCTTCTGTCTGTCTGTCCGTCCTTTATTTTGCAACGAAGGGAACTGACTTCTTGATAAGATGCTTCAGAACTTCTCCTTTCTAAATGTAACACGCACCTCTCAGGACTAACTCTGAATACTAATGGCCCAAATTCCCTGAAACAAAAGAGAGGCTGGCCAATTGAATTTTAAGAAAACAGGATCCGGGGTTGGGGACTTGGCTCAGTGGTAGAGCGCTTGAATTTCCCCAAAAAAAAAAAAAAAAAAAACAGGATCCATCTATTTTCTTCCTCCAGAAAACGGACCTCCCCAAAGGCAGACACTACCTTCGGGTAAAAGGTTGGAGCCTGGCATCCAAGCAGATGGAGCTAGGACGCAGGTGGGCATCGCCACACTAACGCCTGGGGAAAGAGACTCAAGCTGAAACGAGTGAGAAGAGAGCGTTTAAAGGCCGCCTTATGATGACTGAGGAGCAATGTCAAGAAGGCATCACAGCTCTAGGCGTGCACGCAGCAAACACTGGGGGGCCCACCTTATACAGCAAATTCTACAAGACATAAGTCCAACACCGTAAACGGTATGTGACTTCTGTGCTCTGTGACCACCGACGTACCCGTCATTCAATGAAAAATGACTAAATAAATGGAAACATTACAGTCAGGATCTTACCACAGGTCAAAAGGATCCAACGGATATCTATAAAGTGTTCCATCTAAACACCGCAAATTAGCTTTTCTCAGGTGCCCGCACAGCTTCCTCTGGGTTAGATCATACAGTAGAGCACAACACCCCTCTCAACGAATACAGGAAGACTGATATAACTTCTTAGAGCTACGGAGACGGGGCCATAGATCACATTTGATATGAAAGTGGGGAGGGAGGTGAGAGACGGGGTTAGGGGAGGGCACCAGGAGGCCAACTCAAGCTAATGACATATGGAAAGCTATAAGGACATCACACGCTCAGTAATCTTGAAAGCTGCAAATGGTTTGAGTGCAGGCACCCTGTGTACCAACAGCGCTGCTACAAGAAACCACAGGTGAGGTGACAAACGTCCCTGGACAAATGGAAGGTGTGAGTGGACGTCACCATTGCGGTTGGTCAGCTACCTGCACTAGACGATGAGACCAGAGTGCTGAAGAAACATGGAGAAGCCAAGTTGGTGTGGACCGAAAAGCTCCTCCTCTCTGCTGGCTAGCCCTCGGAGTGCTGGGAGATGCTGTGCAGGCTCCTGGGACAGGATTGTCATCAACAAGGCTACTCTGCTGTGGACCCTGCTGGCAACAGCACCAGCCAGCCAGGCAAGATGTGCCCACTGCTACACCAGCGGCGCCTCTATTCTGGAGGTGATGACCACTTTGTGGTTGGATCTGAGCCCTGCTTCACACGAGGGAACTCACATGCGGCCCCATAAACCCAGTCAGGAGGCCATGGCTAGGGACCATAGCTTCATGGGAACCTATGAAGGGACTGCTGACGCTTTGGTAAATGGCTTCGATGTGCCATTTGAATTGCCTTCTATCTAACCACGTTCGCGCCCGCAGATTCCGATGCTGTCGGATTCAGTCACAATTCCCTTTGCAGAGGGCAGAGGTAACTGCGGTGACCCACACCAGGTAAAGCACTGAGAAGAAGTGACTGCTGTTGACTGCTCAGTCAGAAGTAGGGCGCCTAGCCCACCTCCTGTAGGGACCGGGGACCATCACCAGAGGTGCAGAATGAATGTAGGGGTGTGAGGAAATGAGGGGTATGGCTGTGAATGTCTGTAAACGCTCTACATAGAACACCAACATCGTGTCATGGGCAGGGGAGGAGCTCAGGAGAGCCCACCCCTCTCTGAGGGTTTATACACAGTTCTTGGTGGTAGGGTGGGTGGGGGTGGGGGTATGAGGAAGAGAAACCACATCTACTTGAGTGGGGTAGCCAGTGGGAAGGTGCCCCTTGCTTCTCTCATAGCTCCTAAGTTTCATGTAAGCAACCCTAGTGAAATTCAGTGAGATAGCAAAACAAAATTAAAATTAAAAAGTGGGGACACAAAAGCAGAAGAGGACTTGCTGGAAGGAGAGAAGGGGGTCAGCAGGAGCTGGGGGAGGGGCAGTGCGAGATATGCTCAAAACACAATACATGCAGCGTGATAATGTCTTGATGAAACCCATTATAAATAGTCAATATGTGATAATTCAAAGGGGGAGTAAGGAAATGGCGGGGAAGCCCAGGACCAGCACGGAGCAAAGCCAGTCCAAGAGAAGAGCAGCCACGCCACATATGTCGCAAACGTCAGGAGCTTACAGATGGTGCTGCCTTAGTTGATTTTATCTCTGATTGTAACCAGATGCCCTGGGTACTGGACATGAAGCTATGGAATGCACTGTTGGCCCCGCTTTGCCTGCTTTGGGTCCAGTGTTTTCTTGTTGTTTGCCCACTTCTCCCTCGGATTGGGAGTGTTTGCTGTGCCACTACAGATTAGGGAAATGGGACTTGCAGTTTTGATTTTGTAAGGACTGCCCTGAGTCTCGGAAAAGATTTTAAACTCTTGAACAGTGTCAGATCTGTTAAGACTTTGGGTCTTTCGAAGCTGGACTGAAGTCACTTCGCATCGTGAGAGAGCTCTAACCCTTTGAGGTTGCAAGGGCTGGATGCTGTGATCCGAATACACAGTGTCTCCTTCCAGCTCACGCTTTGCCTCCTTGGTACCCGGCGTGTAGCAGTCCTGAAGGCTGTGCTGCCTTTAGAAGTGAGGTCACTAGGAGTGGGCTTTAGAAAGCTGTCCTGTCCCTGCCTCAAGCCTTGTCCCATGTCCTGGTCCATGACCAGGACTTTCTGCCAAGGTGAACCCCTCTGAAACCTTGATGACCAAATACAAACCAACACAAACCTGCCTTCCCGTAAGTTGTTTCTGCTACAGTAACTGCCTGCAACTTCCTTCTGTTTATACTTGGATAGAATAACAAGAAAGAAAACATCATTCTTCTAAGCCGCAGCAGAAGACACATAGTATCTGGGCTGTGGAGAACTGTTTGAATGGATGAAGGAGGGGGGGGGGCGCGGGGGCCTGAGGAGCAGCCAGGGTCGGCGATGCTGACAGCAAGATAAAGTGATACAGGACAGGCTGTACTGGAAACGGCAAAGCTCACCGCGCAAAGCTCACCGCACACAGTCCTCAGTCGTCAGACTCGGAAACCGTGGCGTGAACTAAATCCCATTAAATATTTAGCTTCAACACCAGCCTCTGATCGTCTCCGCACGCTTGATTAATAATGGTTTAGGGCATCCAACATAGCGTTTATAAAATTCTAAACGCCAGTCCTTCTCTGCCTTCATTTCAGTTGCTCAACTTTTCCTCTGTCCGCTAGCGCTTTTCTCTGAGAATGAAAAGAGACCGATAGTTACTGCTATAGAAAGAAACCGAGGGCTGGGTATGGCAGCCTACACCTTTAATCCCAGCACTCAGGAGGCAGAGGCAGGTTGATCTCTGAGTTCCAGGCCAGCCTGGTGTACAGAGCGAGAGTTCCAGGACAACCAGGGCTACACAGAGAAGCCCTGTCTTGAAAAACAAAACAAAAAACCAAGAACAAAAAAGCAAGTTGATGAGGAGTGACCTTAAGCTGTTCGCCAAAAACAAGTTTCTGAGTCTCTCGACCCAACTCACTGCCTGTAAGACATGGCCAGACGAGTAAGGCAGATCCCACATCTATGCACAAAGATAAAGAACTCCTGATTGAAAAAAATACAAAAGGATGGATTCTACCCAAAGGTTGTAATGTATGAACTATGCACGAGTGCACACACACACACACACACACACACACACACACACACACGCATACTGTGGAACACGGTCTGCTGGAAGAAACTCTCAATAAAGAACAGAAGCCTGGATTACAAACCTGGTTCTGCTACTGGCTAGACAACCTTACGGGAGATGAGAGCACAGTTTAAAGATGGCCTATATAAGCTCTTGGTTTTTCTGCTGTATGGAAACTACACAGATATGTGGGATGACTGGAAAGGTTGTGTGGGTGCGCACGTGCGCGCACACACACACACGCGCACACGCACACTACCATTTGGGGTTATAAAGAAATTTAAGGGTTACTTTAGATATTATGATATCTATAATACTTTAGATATTATAAGAGTTTAACCAGATAATCAAACTTTACTAATCTCTGTATCCTAACGAGCATTTTAGGCTAAGGAACAGCATGTAGAGAGTCCCACACATCTTTGAAGACAATGACAAAGTTGTTTTCTAGTAAAGCCAGAGAAGTAAATTAAGCAGTAGTTATGGATAGCAAGGATATATTCTAATTATGCACTCGGGAGCCTTTCTACGATTCTAACTTATGGGCCAGTGCTGTCCAGTCTGGCTTTTGTTCATTTCATATGCACATGTATAAGGAGACAGCACTGCCTCAGTAGCCTATGTGGAGTGCACGAGAGCAACTTAAAAATGGGAAGGTACAGCCACGGTCAACAGCAAACGCACACACAAAGTATTTTGTGCCAAGTGCCCCTGGTGTAATTAAGATTTTGACAGAGAAAAAGTAAATTCGCATAGTAGGAAAACGAGTGTCTTAGGCATCCAGCGCCTGGAGAACTTGGCCAAACTATTGTTCCCTGTGCACAGTTTGTGTCTTCACGCTCGGATGTTGTTGAAACAGCAGACTTAAAAGAAATAATGTCAATGAATCTACCAGGCACTACCCGTGACCTCCGGGGTAATTAGCAATCATTCAGAAGCAACAAGACTAAAATGTTCTATTCTTTATCACTGTCAGCTCTTATCTTGATCAGCATTTTAATAAAGATGGTTCGTTTCTAAGACAGTTTCATGAATCAGTCATAATTACATTCTGACACGCAGTGAATAGTAAAGGAAAACTAAATATCACTTCATCAACCTTTCTAACCTTTATGCAAGTATTAGCTGTAAATAATTTTTACACAGTCCTACAACAGGGGATCTGCATATTTCTTAGCTTTGTGCAGACTTTACCCCAAATGAATTTCCCGTGACCTATACCTGAAAAACACAATCAGCCGCGATTATCCAGTTTTGTGAGATGTTCAGGTGTTGCCTTTCAGAGTTCAAATCAACTTCAAGCATAAAAGGCTACTTTATTCTGCAAATGGCACAATATGCAAAGTGGGTTAAGTGGCCAAAAGCATCCCAGAGCCTGGTGGCTTGAAAGAAGTCTACTGGGAAGCACGACGTCACGAGAAAGCTATCCTCAAGCAGCGACACTGACAAACGTTGATTCGTAGATGACACTTGAGGAGCCGATGGCCGGGACTGAATTACACACTAAAAGGAGGACTTTAGGGGGAGTGCAGTGAGGCGCAGGATCTGATGGCGAGATTTTTTTTTTTTTTTACACGATGCCAAATCTCAGATGGAGCGGTTGGAAATGGGTCAGAAACAGGAGACTTTCGCAGCGGCACTGCCTGAACGGTCTGCCCCAGGCCTCGGCTTCCCCTCCACCTTTGCAAAACAAATAGGTTAATTCGGAGTTTTCAGGTGACTAATTTATTTTTGCTGGGAATCAATTTGAAAATACTCTGGGCCATCCGAGGGAATATAAATCAACCAGCAAAATAAATGAACACTGGATTTTAGGTGAGTTGGTTGTTTCTGAGCACCTCAGATTTTCAAAATAAATGCAAGGCTTTCTCCAAATGGAGCTCCTCTTTCCCAGGACTGAGAAGACAGTGCACGGACAATCGGGGACACGACGCCAGGTTCTCAGGCTGTGCGTTTGGCTCAAAAATAGACAAAGAAAACGGCAGACACAGTAGTGATATTTTAACCAAACTGATCTCATTTAAAAAACTTGAATCCTGTACTAATAACAAACTTCCATTTTACTTGATGTCATTTCCATTTAAAGATTAAGTTCTCTGCAAAAAAAGACCTAAAATTACTCCCTGTGTGATTTCTTATCATCTTTCTTATAAAGCAGTCCTACTAGGACGTTACCCATTTGAAGACAGAAAGGTTCACCAAACCAGGGGGATTGAAAGTGCAGAAACGTGCTGTCTTCTGTGTGATAACTCTTGTTTAATTTTTCTAGTTGGCTCTCCTACTCGGCCATCCTTTCTAGAGGTACAAGCTTAGGAGTGGGGAGTGTTAGTTTAAAAAAAAAAAAACACACAACCAACCAACCAAACAAACAAACAAAAAAACCCAGATTTCCCAGAGGGAATAAAAACAAAGTGTGATTAAGATTTAGACAAAGCTAAAGATGGCTCCCTCGGAGGCCCAATGAGGTCTGCTACCTCATTAAGGACAACTGAAAACTTGTGATGCTTTTTTGTTTCAAGAGAATCCAAAAGTCCTTGGTATAAAGCGGACGGGGATGCGGGGTCCATTCAGCCTTTCTGTACCACAACCATTATGTCAAAAGTATAAAACACTGCCTTGTGTGCAGCCAAGCTACAATGACTCTTCCGACATCAAAGGCTTTGCACCACGAGGGTTTTTTTTTTTCCCTTCAAAATTTATTCAAGCTAAGGGCAGAGAGACGACGATTCATACACGCTAATTATGCCTAATTATCTATTCCCTCTTCTGACCAGCTCCGGCCAGGGCTAAATGCTATCTGGGTTTCTCACAACCTCCCTCTGCCCTGTCCATCCCGCCCCACAGTGGAGGCTTTGAAGAAAACAGTTGTGGCTTTTCAGAGTTCCCTCAATGTAGAGTTCAAGCAAATTAAATAATGATTCTGTTAGCTTTGACACGTTTGCGCGTTAAATATGAGGACCTCTTGGCTAATTTGGCAAATTCCTCGCAACTCTTCCCGGGTAGATCATAGTAACACCCGCCTTCCGGGGAGTGCCTCTCCTGCTTGCTTTTCATGATCCAAATGGAATGTTTATTGGATTAAAGTTCGTCTCTGCAGCCCTCCATGGTGGCCTGTGAGAAAGGGCTTAAAAGTTCTTTTAATTGGCTTGAGTTTTAAGGGAAGGGAAAGGGAAAATTCTATTTCACATTACATCACTAGCCAAGAAAATTGCCATGTGTAATTAAACTAATTTATCTCATGATTCAAAGAAGCCACTAATTCATATTTGGGACACACTTCCTTTAAACCATTTTTGTCACCACAGAACTGATTCCTTGTAATTAAATTGAAAATAACTATTTATTCAAGGACAAAAATCCAAGTCTTAGACTATATATTTCCATGTAAGCCACAGCTGCTCATATTTCAGATAAAAACAAGTCTATAACTAATATACTTCATAGAAAATCTTTATTTTCATTTTATGAGACAGGAAAAATGTTTTTAAGACCATATACCCCAAATTATTTTCCTATAGGCTGTCTAACACAAAGTATTCATCTGGGAATAAAGGTGGATAAGAATTACATCTTAAAATTATCTCACAAAACTTTTAAATTTTTAATCCTATGTATCCACTTCAAAAACACAAAACCAAACACATGACTGCCGATGAAGTTTAATTCCAATATCACTGTGTTCCTCAGGAATTGTAAGTAGATTTTTCTGAAGCTTACATGAAATAAGTCCACAGGTGACAGCCCCTTGGGTAGATATACATCCTTAATTTACTTGGGCCTAGGAGACACTTATCACAGAAATGCATACCAAACGATCATGGTGGGGAGGGGTCATCCTATAAGACATCAAACACCCTACAGGACTCAAGTGAACTCTCATAGTTTGCAGGAAGCCAGAGTCTCTTGAATCCAGGAGTCTGGTCTGCTACCTCTGTTCTCCTCTGGTTTTTTGTAGTTTTAAGTACTGAAAGGGCAACTCCTAAGTAAAGACACCATCAAGTTAAGGAAGGGTAACATCACCCTGTAAGGCTGATTGAGGGACAGGAGTGGGGGGGGTATAGCCCAGCAGACATCAACTAGGTGGACACTGCCCACAAGGCTAATTCCGATGTTCAATACACATGAGCTGTTGTGCCAGAGACATCAGGAACACAACAGCAAATAAAACTCAGCAGTTGTGAGAACCACAGCAGGACACAGTGCAAGGACACAGTGCAAGATCCATTTATTTAGCGACTCTGAAATCCTAGCGCCGGTACCGGACAAAAGGTAAACGCCACAGTGGTCCGCCTAAGGTCATAACCAATTTTTCTAAAGTCTGCCACTCAAGAGCACAGCACAAGGACATTCCCAAAGGGTTCCTTAACAGGCTGAGAGTCCTTCAGAAAAGATTCTCAGAAAACAAAGTAACAGAGACCAGTACACAGCTTTAAAGTCTCTGAGCAAGAAAATGTAACAGTCCAGAAATATTACCAAGGAGAAGTATAATCACTCCTGGATACTAAATAGTACAAACTTCGTAACAACAAGACTGTTACTCTCTTCAATTATGAAGTTTCTATATTTAAAATCAACTCATGCTATGTCAAATCATAATAAAATTACTTCCAAATGAGCAACGTTTTGTCAGAAATGGAGAACTCCTAAGAGTTAATGCTGGGACCTTACCATTCTCTAATTTCATTTTCTACGCAGCATTAACGGAAGAGACGCTTAGGCTGTAGCCTGCTCTGAAGGTTGCTGTCCACCGGCTTGCAGCCAGCTTGCCAGCAACCAACCACCCAAATTTTAGCTTTTAAGGGGAAATAAAGGACTTCCAAAAGGAGAGAGCTCATTGTCATTGTGCGATGGCAGTCACATCTGTGTGAAGAACAAGGCACAGACAAATGCCCAGGGCGTTCCTCACAGGGATGCTATTCTAGAGTTAAACGGACGATGAAAGTCCTACGAAGAAAGTGAGGTTCGTGCTGAATTTTTTAACTTTAATATCTACAAACAGCATTTCTTTCATTATGGAAAAACAAACAAACAAAATGGTCTGTGAGTGGTAAGTGGTGGAGTGAACAGGACTTTTACCCAAATATAAAAGGCAGCCCTATTGTGTCACCTGTTCCCGGAACCTGATCAGAAGGGAAGAGAAATAATTGCTGGCCAATCCAACCCTCACGGCTAACATTAGTCCAATTGGAAGTAGCCTAAAAAAGAAAAAGCTATTCTTCTGACAACGTATCAGTTAGTACTCTATGTCTTTCATCACAGCCAACGTAAATACTGATAATAACACAGGTTGTGTTGAATTAATACCATTCAATCAATGCACACTCAAAGCTTGGTATTCTTTTAATCTGTATAGAATTACTGGGCAGTTCATGCCTCTCATCCCAGGACTCAGGCCGAGGCAGAAGGATTGCTGCAAGTTTGAGGCCAGCCTGAGTTACACAGTGAGCTTTGAGCCAGCCTGGCATACAGACCAAGTGAGGCTGTTCCTACGTGAACAAGAAAACAAACGAGTGGGAAGAAGGCTACAGGTAGGGCTCAGACATGTTTGATCGGGGCCTGGGTTCAGTCTCCAAGACTGCAAAAACATAGTGAGCATGGATGTCTGCATGTATGCGTGCGTGACAATGACATTTTCGCTTGATTCTAACAACACCGATAACCTCAGCTACTGAATTAGCTGGCCCTTATCATGGCTGCCCTCGGAATGTGGTCTACTGAGCCCCTCTTTTCACCAAGCATTTCTCCGGCTTTTGAGGTAACGCTTTCCCCGAGGGCTACCACTGAGTCTACCCTAGCGCGGGTTCCTGTCACAGGGAAACTGCTGCTTACACACAGGATCCTAAGTAACTGTTCGGTCCCCTCATGCTTCATCCCTGAGGCTCCATGCACTGTCTGGAAAGGACACAGTTAGGTTTCAAGACCATTAGTCTTGGGGCTGGAGAGATGGCTCAGCGGTTAAGAGCCCTGACTGCTCTTCTAGAGGTCCTCAGTTCAAATCCCAGCACCCACATGGAGGCTCACAACCATCTGTAATGAGATCTGATGCCCTCTTCTGGTGTGTCTGAAGACAGTAACACTATACTCATACATAAAATAAATAAATCTTAAAAAAAAAATGACCATTAGTCTCTGCTACGAGGACTCAACCATACTGTTGCTGCAGTGTGCAAAGAGCTGTAGATAACATAGCAAAAAACAAAACAAAACAAACAAACAAAAAACAATAAAAGCTTTCAATAAAGCTTTATTCACAAAAGTAGGTAGCAGGCCAGATTTAGCTACTGCCTGTGTGTGCTGACCTTGATAACAGATCAGAGGCCGAGACAGAAACGTGTAAATGTAAAGAATGACCTTGTGCGGTTACCAGCAAAAAAGTGTTAACAATTTTATCGGGGCACATACTTTAGAAAAATCACCCCACATATAAGAACCACGACAAACAAATGCCACATTGCATCATCTGGCCAGCAGGGAGTTTCAAATTACAGGTTTTAACGGTTGCTACATTCACCGTCTTTTTAGTATAAAAGGACGAAGTGCCATCGGGATCTTTTTATTTGCACGCACCGGATACATCTTGCTTTTATTTGGAGGTATGGAGGGGGAAATCTAAGTTTTATACAAACGTGCAAAGTCTCCAGTAAATGGGAGAATAGTACCGACGGGCTCATAGAATGTTAATAAACTTACTTATCAATCACATTTTGAGTGTCCAGCCTTCATGGCTCCACCCTTTCTGCACACCCTTCCTTCAGGATCACGCCTTTCAGGCTTCCCTGGCACCTTGATTCTTTAAGGCTCCAGGTCAGTACCACCCCTTGGAGAATCCTGACCTCCGCAGCTTTCTCTCTCAGCGCAAGCTGCTCCTCTCTGCCATGTGCCCCAGCATCTCGTGCTTAATTCAATTACAGAAGTGCTCACGTGACAGGATAAAAATGTTACTGCCTGAAAGGTTTAATCAGATTCAATTCAACCACCACCAATTATTTTACTGTAATATCTCTATTTGTAAGTTATTCATTTTGACTGGTGGTATGAAATCTTAAAAGTAATTCGCTCAGGAAATTTTATAAAGACTGTAATTCTTACATTATCATGCGTCCAAAAATACATATCTGTGGGTTTTTTTTTTTTAATTTAACTCCCTCTGAAATGGAGCCGGGATTGATTGATTGATACACTGGCCCATTTATTTGGGGCAGGGTCTCACACCCTAGTCCAGGCTAGCCTGGAATATGTGATCCTACTGCCTCAGCCTCTTGAGTGCTGGGATTACAAGAGTAGGCCACATTTGGCCTGTCTGGGGTTAAATGTGCAGTGACCTAACCGACCGAACCCATGTATTCTTTCATTGTAGCATCTTATGTGTCCGGCTGTTTCACTTGAATGCATGTGTGCAGCGCCCCTGGAAGGCGGAAGACGGCACTGGATGCTGTGAAACTGGGCTTCTGGGCAGTTGTTCGCTGCCATTTGACTACTGGGAATTAAGCAGGACTCCCCGAAGGAGCGGTCAGTGCCCTTAACCACCGAGTCATCTCTCCAGCCCTGACCCAGTGGGAACAAGTCTACCTTAGTATGGGATCTGTCTGGAACGGACAAGCCTCAGATCAACTCGGGAATCTTCCCTGTTTAAAGTCTTTTCTCACTGACTACAGAGTTTTCTTTTACCTGGGAGTTAAATGACACAACAGAAAAATATATTGTTCTTGGTGGAGTTAGGCAAATACACAGTGAACATCAGATCCGGACTTTTCTATTTTATGAAACATTATTTTCTACTTTGTCCTTGGGTCTTTTTTTTTCCCTCAGACGTATGAATTGTGACAAGTGACTCAGAGAGCTGAGGCAGGAGGATGATGAGTTCAAGTCCAACAGAAACAAAGCTTGAAAGCCTTCTCACACGCACTCACAAACACAGGCACAGGAATAGTGAACAGTGACACTTGGACCCTCTTTCCCCATCTGGTGTTGTTTCTTAATAGTTTTTAACCTCAAATTTTTTTCTTTGTTTTTATTTCTGCCAGCTCGCTTTTCTTCTGGTCTTATATTCATCTCCTTTATTACTGTATTAGTAATGTGACTTCTTCACTTTCCCTGGAAGTATTTTTCAAAACATACTTTATTTTGTCTTGTTTTCCAGGTCAGTGTGGTCATCCTACGCTTTGTAACAAGTAACTAGTCACGTCTTTCTCTTCTTACTGCTGCAGAGTCTGCCTTCTCATAAGTGTGGGGGTGTGTGTGTGTGTGTGTGTGAGAGAGAGGGGGGGGAGAGAGAGAGAGAGGGAGAGAGGAAGAGAGGCAGAGAGAGAGAGAGAGGGAGAGAGAGAGAGAGAGAGAGAGAGCGAGAGGGAGAGAGAGAGGGAGAGAGAGAGAGGAGAGAGAGAGGGGAGAGGGAGGGAGAGGGAGGGAGAAGGGAAGGGGGGGAAAAGGGGGGGCTAAAGACAAGGACGGGGGAGAGGGAGGGGAGGGAGGGGAGAGGGAGGGAGAGGGAGAGGGGAGAGAGACACCACACTGCCGTCCGTGCCTGTGGAGGTCAGGGAACAACTGTGTGGTCACTCTTCTCCCTCTGCATTCCCACAGTTCTGAGCATTGAACTTGGGCCTCTGGCTTGAACAAGGGCCTTTCATCCTCTCAGTCCTCTCCCCCAGAGCCACTGGACTGAGTCCTCGAAGAGGCATGTGGCAGAAACCAGGCAATCCTCAAGCATCAGTGCTGAGAGGTGGGACTTGAGGAGCTGTGGCCTGGGGGACGGACTGACGCTGATGTCAGGAGAGGAGCAGCGTGTGCTCCTTCACATTTCTCATGGATGGAGCGTGGACACGCGTGCCCCACCCTGCCATGAGTGGATGCAGCTGAGGACCAGCAGATCCACACCTAGTGACCCCTGTGGTCACGGGGTCCCTGGCTTCCAGAGCTTCACGAACTGACCTGCGTTCTTTATAACTCCGGCTGCCCCCAGTTGTTCTGGCTTCAAGAACTGGACACGGTCGCTCGCCACCACATTCGCGTTTACGGTGGTAACGTTCAAGCCACCTGCTTTATGCTAACACTTCAGCGTCATGTATGAGAGTCCTGTCTAGATCTGCTGATTTCCTAAGAACGATGGGCAAGTCTGATCTGCTTTAAAAAATGATCCATTGGAATAACAATGTATGATCATTTCAGATGTGCTGAAAATATCTAAAAGAGAATGTTTAAGTCACTCAAAATACTAGTCAGCGGGTTTCTGGAGGGGAAACCGGGAAATGAGATAACATTTAAACTGTAAATAAAAAATGTGAACAAAAATTACATATAAAATAAAAAACCATTCAGGCGCAGTTTCCATTAGCATTGAGATGCTTCCTCCCGTATGTTTCTGTGTGTGTATTGTTTGCACGCTTCCATGCTTTAGGTAAGCTCTTATGTTAGGCTGTGCTCCCAATGTCTGTGATGAGCAGGACTTCTGAGACTCTTGCCCTGAGTAATTACACGAGACGCCCCCACATGAGCATGACCAGCATTCGCCTAACCGCGCCCCTAAACCCATGGGATAAAGCAGGAACGAACACTCTGCTCATGCCTGCTTTTCAGTGCCTTCACATTTATGCTTCCTTATGTCTATGGTAAAACATGGCTGAGTTCCTGAGCTAAGGGAGAAGAAACTAGCTTCTCTGTTTATAGCGGAAATCCAAGGCGTTGGGGATGTAGGCTGAGCACAGCACAGCAGGGAGGGAAAGGGAGAAGCCAACCTCAGAGCTCATGTCCTGAACTCCGAGGACAATGGCGGCAGATTATATTGGGAATGGTAATTGGCTTTGCGACCTCAAAGTCCACACCGAGTGGTGAAACCTTCTCCAGCAAGATCACACTTTCCTCACTCATCCAAGCAGCTCCCCAGCAGGGACCAAGTCTTTAAATATCTGATTCTACGTGGGGCGTTCTCACTTAAACCACCTCACTCTGCTCCCTGGCGTCCACAGGCTGGCGGCCATATTATAAAAACCCGTGAGTCCCCAGACTCCTTCAGTCTCAATGCTGTTTAAAAGACACAAATCTTTTCTGAGACACAAGGCTATCTCTTAACTATAATCCCCTGTAAAATGAAAAGAAATGAAATTGCATACTCTCAACATATAACAGCATAAAATACACACACTCCATTCCTGGAACCAAATCCTATGCTGGTCGCTTTTTCATTGCTGGGATAAAGGACCACGATCGAGGCAGCCTACGGAAGAAGACGTTCACATGGGCCTACACTGCCTGAGGGTTAGGTCAGGAGGCAGGAACAGCTCGAGGCTGGAAGAGGATGCTCGGGGCTCAGACCTCAAACCACAAGTACAAAACAGAGGGTGCGCTGGTCAGGGTACGAGGCTTTGAGGTTTCGGTGACATTATCCAACAAGGCCATGTCCAAGCCTCCCCAGTGCTCCCACCTCGGAACGGAGTACTCGGAACGGAATACTTGAGGCCATGTCCCATCACAGTCAGACCACCACGGACATTAAAGGGATTATGGCTAAGGACACCGGACTTTGGAAAGAACAAGCCACACAAACTGGGAAGCAGGGACGCGCTCTGAGTATCCTCGGAACCGCAATGGATTTCCTAGCCAGCCCAGCCTAGAGTCCAGATGAGCCTCTCACAGAGGTGCTGAGATAGACCTGGGCATGCACATCCGTACATCACTTAAAAACAACCCTCAGACGGTGGCGGTGACGCACGTCTTTAATCCCAGCATTCAGGAGGGAGAGGCAGGCGGATCTCTGTGAGTTTGAGACCAGCCTGATCTACAGAGTGAGTTCCAGGACAGCCAGGGCAACACAGAGAAACCCTGTCTCAAGAAGCAGCCCTCCATAGACCCAAGCTTAACTGCAAGGTGTTTAGCCACTGCCAAACCAAAAAACAAAATTCTTAGCCCATTAAAAGGAATGACAGACTCAGTGCCACGAGCACTGTGTCTTAGCATCTGATCCAAACTACCAGACACGGGAATAAACTGACAATCAGAAATAACTGAGATGGCGGGACTTACAGATGAAGACGTTTAATAAGGGGGCTTACACTTTGGGGGTGTGGAAATGTGTAATTTTGAACACTGGAAATGACTTATAAAGCAAATATTAAAAGACTCTGAAAGCATCGGCATGGAAGACAGCCCAATACCTCACGAGCATGTGTGTGTGTGTGTGTGTGTGTGTGTGTGTGTGTGTGTGTGTTCAACTCCTCAAGATTGCCAGCAGCGCCTCTAACATCATCAACTGCTTAGCCCTCTGACCAAAGACATCCATGAAACTCGTGACCATGGTCCACACCATCACTGCCACCCAGAAGACTATAGGTTCCTTCCCCAGGGAACTGTGGCACAACTGCCATGGGGTTGGCCAGAAAATCATCCCTGAACCTGCTGCTGCTGCCACAGCAGCGGGCAAGCTCAGCTCTGGACTGAGCAGGAAGCCACTGGCATAGCTTTCTCTATGTCCACCCATAACGCATCCTGGATGGGCCCTGCACGTGGACGAGGGCTCGCTCGGGTAATGATATCAAGAAAGTGATGGAAGAGACGCCGAGGCTCCCTGAAGGGTGCCCTGCGAGGCACTGTCTCACTGTAAGAGTGACCCCACTCACCGGCCTCTGATGCTGCATGGTTCCTACTCTATCAGGTTCATGTCCTGGCATGACAACGGCTTTGGCTACATGAACACTACAGCCAGCTCTATGGTCCCTATGACGCCAAGGGGTCAACTCTTCTGGGTCTTGAGACCCAGTGAGCACCGGCAGAAAGAAAAGGCCTCAGTTACCTAGACATTTCCACGCAGCTCTGTCCCTCTGTACACTGATTAGCTCCCTGCCTTGACACAATTTCCATGCTGGATTCCCCAGAGAAGAGGAAGGGCTGAAGGTCCTACGATATCATGTGTCACCAAGAGAGTCTACCATACTCCCCCAAAGGAAGAAAAGATGTTCGGCCACAATGTGGTCCTACCTCGGCCTCAGTGGGATGCTTACCAGTTTTTGTTTGTTTGCTCGTTTTCCAAGAGAAAAAACAAGCGTTGGCCGGGATGTAGAGACGCTACAACATCAGTGGTGGGAACATAAGCTAGCAGGGCCTCTCTCCATATCTCAAATAAATCAAATATGCAATTACCTACCACATCTGATGCTTAATTATCATCGTCAACCTGACTAATCACCATGGAAACACATCACAAATGTGTCTATGAGGATGTTGCCAGAAAGTTTTAACTGAGCAAGGAAGACTCACCCTGAATGTGGACAGCACCATCCCATGGGTTGGGTCCCAGACTGAACAAAGAGAACGCTACTGAGTCCAGCATTGTCCGCTCTCTGGCTGTAAATACATCATGGTCACGGCCTCACACCCACCGCTGCTGCCATGCCTTCGAAGCCATGCTGAACTGTATGCCTTTATAAACTATGAGGGAAAAGAAGCCCTGCACCCCTTCTAAACCCCTCTTGTCACGGTAAGAACGAACATGGTCAACATGCCTCATTTTCCATAGTTCCACTTCTAGACACAAACTCCAAAGGACATGGGTGTCCTTACTGGACCTTTGCCAATTTGACACAAACTGGTTATCTGGGAAGAGAAACCTCAGTTGAGAAAATGCCTATATCAGATAGGTTTGTGGGCGAGCCTGTGAGGTGTTTTCTTAAATGTTTATATGGTAAGGCCCAGCACACAGTGGACAATGCCATCACTCAGTAAACAGCCCCGTGCCATAAGAAACCAGGCTGGACCAGGAAAGAGGAACAAGCCAGTAAGCAGCACGCCTCACGGCCTCTGCTCCAGTTCCTGCCCCGACTTCCTTCATCAATAGACTAGGATCAGAACGTGAAAGGCAAGGGCCCTTTTCTGCCCGTGTTTCTTTGGTCATGGTGTTATCACAGCAATAGAAACCCTACCTAGGACATGTATTTGCATCAAAAATGTCCATGGTGGCTTTGTTCACAATAGGAAAAATGTTAGATTAAAGGACTGGGTAAACAAAATGTGGTATGTATATGAGAGATAATTATCACATCATTCAAAAGAACGGGCCAGGCAGAGTGGTACAAACCTATAATCCCAGCACTCTGGAGACTGAGGCAAGAGGGGTAAGTTCAGGGTCAGCCTGGCTACACAGTGAAACTTTGTCACTAAAAAGTAGGGAGAGAGAGGACAGGAAACAAAATACTCAGATACTCCACCACATGGATAGACCTTGAAAATACTATTTTTCTACTTTATTGTGACTTGTGTTGTGTCACACTGAGTGTGTGTGTGTGTGTGTGTGTGTGTGTGTGTGTGTGTGTGTGTGTGTGTGTGTCTGTGTCTGTGTGTGTGTGTGTGTGTTTTTACCAGGCCAGCTCGCTCTGAGAACCTGTCTCTGCCTCCTGCCCTTACTGGATCCTAAGGCTCCAACTCTGATCCTCCATGCTTGCCTGACCAGTGTTTGACATACAGGCGCTCAGTCCCTGGGTGACTTCTTTAACTCGAGTGCTACCTACAAGAGTATGTCTTCATTTGCAAACAAGAAACTCTGACTTATACTGCCATGACGGCGCTCACGGATGACTGCACGGTGCCCAGAGACTGCTCTACCTGACCTCCGTCTTTCGGATTTATTGGTGAGACTGGCTCACAGGGTTGTTCCGATCCTTGTTGCGTTCCCCATGTTCCATGTTTCCCCATGGAAAGGCCTGTGGGAAGCATCCTCTCCTAAGTGAATCTGCTCCTCTGACGGGCCTGTCATTCGCCTTACACACTCGGAGGCCATGTCCTTCACGGCACACTGATTTGAAATGACTCAGCAACACTTGCCAATACAGCACTCTAGAATCATGGCTGACACCACGGCACCAGGCACAGACGACGGCCTGTGGAAGCGCTGTTACGGGACTACTTTAAGTTTCATCGGATAGTTCTAACATCTCTATCATCTGACTGCGGCCACTGTCAGGAGGCCTTTTCCCACGAATTAGAGGTCTCCCTGGCAGTGTTTTTTTCACTGAAACCTGAGGACATTTCTGTAATCTATCGTGAGACTTTGAATCTTCTTTTAATTAGACTTTTATAGACTTTATATACAACATAAAACCAGGCAGGGTGGTGCACATCTTAATCCTAGCACTCCGATCTCTGAGTTCAAGGCCAGGCTGGTCTATAGAGTGAGTTCCAGGACAGCCAGGGCTACATAGCGAAATCCTATCCAGAAAAAAAGAAAAATAAAAATGCATGCATAACACAGATGCATCACCTTAACTGTGGCCTTAAGCATGTCCACTGGGTTCCTCGCCATCAGTATCCACTTCAGGAACCTTTCAGCATTCCAAACAGATACTCTGTTCTCGGTAAACACAGAATCCATTCCTCTGGGGCCTGGGATAGCTCAGTGGTTAAGAGTTCTTGTTCTTAAAGAGAATCGGATTATAGTTCCCAGCCCCCAAATGGCAACTTGCAACCATCTGTAGTTCCAGGATGTTGATGAAACATAGACACACATGTAAGCAAGACACTCACAGATATAAAATAAATAACTATCCATTCTTCCTTCTGCCCAATGCCTGGTGCCCTCCAGTCTATTTTTGTTCTCTATAGCCTGTCTCTTTAGGAAACTTGCATAAACAAATCACACATTTGTCCTTTCAAGAAAAATGTATTGGGTTGGGGATTTAGCTCAGTGGTAAAGCGCTTGCCTAGCAGGCGCAAGGCCCTGAGTTCAGTCCCCAGCTCCGAAAAAAAAGAAAAAAGAAAAAAAAATGTATCCTTTTTGGTCCTTGCTTGTTTGACTTCGCATAGTGTTTCCAAGATTCATTCATGTTATAACTACATGTCAGAATTTCAACCCTTTTTATGGCAGAATATTAATCTAATATATATGTGTACTGTTCCAATATAATTATACTAATCTAACATACATGTAAACAATTCCAATATATATGCATACTATTCCAATATATAGTCTATATTTTATTTATATACATTTATACCATATTTATTGATTAAACCTATAGATTTTAATCACATAATTCCCCAACATTCCTATTATCTAATGAAAACTGTTATTATTAAGAACTTAAATAAGTGCTTCTGTGGTAAATTATAAATTCTGTTGACTAGGGAGAGACATAAAGAAAATGTATTAATATCTTTTCCGTTGATAAATTATATTTTCTCTTTTTACTCTCTTTTTTTATATCTTTATTTAGAGACTGATGACTGTTATTTTGTATATGTGTCTTTGTCTTTGTGTATGTGTGTGTGTCTGTGTGTGTCTCATGTTGTATGTGTCATGTGTGTGTGTGTATGTGTGTGTGTATATGCATGTGTGTATGTGTGTGTGTGTCTGTGTGTGTGTTCATGCGTGTGTGTATGTGTTGTGTGTGTGTGTGTGTGTGTGTATGTGTATGTGTATGTGTGTGTGTGGTGTGTATGTGTATGTGTGTGTGTCTGTGTGTGTATGTGTGTTGGGTGGTGTGGTTTTGTTGTGTTGTGTTTTTTTTTGGGTTTTTTGTTTGTTTTGTTGTGGTGTGTGTGTGTGTGTGTGTGTGTGTGTGGCCACATACACATATCCTAGTGAGTGGAGGTCAGAGAGCCACTTCTCTCCTCCCACCAGTACCTCTATCCCGTTAGCCATGTCATCAGCACCGCTACGTGCTTTACGTTGGTTTCTGCTGTACATTTCTCTCTGCTGGGCCAAGATGAAAATCGCTATCATCTAAGTAGGCAAGATGTCATTCAATTAAACATGAAGCCATCTTTATTTACAAAGGAGTCTTCCTACAGACAAACTGACCGACTTTGCTTCCTGTTGCTTTCATAAAACACTGTTCCAGTCATCTTAGGAAAGGAGGGGTTTATTTCGCCATCATAGAGGAAAGTCAAGGTGCTCTAGGCACGAGTCGGAGACAGGAACTGAAGCAGAGACCGTGTGCTGCTTACTGGCTTGCTTTCCAGCCTGGCTTTTTCACACAGCCTAGGCTCCACCTGCCTAGGAATGGCGCTGCCCACAGTGGGCTAGGCCTCTTACACCAATTAGCTATTAAACAGTGGTCCACAGGCACGCCCCCCAGCCCATCACCAAACACTAAACAGCACAGAGACGAACAAGCACCCCCGAGCCAGCTCTAGCTTCTTGTCATTGAACCGTGTTCTGTTATACATAAGAAATCTTTGCAATGAACTGGACGTTTTAGATGTTTTCTAGCGCAACCTTTACATTGATGCTTGGACATGTCGGTTCATGGTCAATCTGAAATTATGGATTATTCATGTCCGGATGAATTATAGATTATTCTGCTCTTCTCTCTTCGGAGAAATCAAGAGCAGAGAAGGAAAGAAAAGGAAATTTGGTTGGGCTGATGTAGTTGTCTATCATTGGTACTGTATATTGAATTATGGTAAATTACTAGCCAAAGACGGATAGAAGGCTTAAGGTCCCCCAGAAGCTATAGCGGCAAAGTTCTGTGAGCCGCCTTCTTCTACAGCTCGTCGTGTATTAGTGCCGTGTGAAGATTCTATTTCGGGCACCGATTCTTCTTCATTTCTTGTGTGTGTCGTGGTCTCTTTGTGGAGCATATTACCTTAGAGTATAGCGGAAACACTGTAAATCCGCCTCTCCCCACGTGTGAAGCACGGGTATCAAAGGGAGACATTTCTGACAGTACGGACCCTCTGAACGCACTTTCCTCACTTCTATAAATATCTCGGAGAAATTAAGTTCCCCGGGAACCTAAAATTGGTCAGGGAAACAGATGTTCGGATTCTTCTGAGTTAGTTCAGGCACCAGCAGTAACGCAGTGTTGTGTGTTGTGTCAAAGAACTTGTCTGACTGTGTGTTTGGAGCATCTGAAGCTGTTTCAACTCTCCCTTCTCAGCACGGAAATTTGGAGCTCAGTTTCTGCTAAGTAAAACTTTATTCTTTTCTGAATGTGTTGCTATGCATCGAGAACGTTTGCGTGCCTAAAATTAGATAAATTACATTTGGCACATAATTGTGCGTCATCTGGGAACTGTATACTTTGCTTTCTGTTGTAAGTATCTGTGTACATTTCGCATTCTCAACAAGATTATAAAGACCTGAAGATAAAAACCGCCCATTTCACAATGCCTACTGTGAGTAGTGTGGCAGTTTGCACAGAGTAGGCCTTCAAGAAATATTGGTAGGCTATAGAATCAGTGAACAATCATGCAAAAATTACTTAAAATTAACAGTAGAAAGAGGAGGCCATTTTATCCTTAATGATATTGTAATGAAGACTATTTTAAACCCTATGCAGCAATGATACACACAAATATTTAAACTATTTATGTGCCTCAACTTGACATAATTTCATGATAAGTTGATGGCAATCACATTTAAATATATTAGAATATTTTTGAAATAATGGTGTTCTAGAATAGCAACTTTAATATCTAGGAAAACATGTTAATAATGGCCATTAGCCTGAAGGAAACAAGGAACACCAAACACGTTTTTTTTTTTTCAGAAATAAATGTATAAGTTTAAACATTCTGCTGTAATATTTATAAGCAAACCTTAAATTAAGACTTATAGAATGTAAACTATCAAATGTTTCAGCTAGGGGACATATTTTGTAACTTTTCCTATGTACACACTATTTAAAAAGATACATGCCCTTGTCTCTGATTAAAGTAGAAGGATGAATTCTGTTTGCTGCAAGACCAAAGTCTTCTACAAATCAGTCAGGGGTCCCCCTGTGTCCGTCAGTGGATGAACAAATGACCCCCCTTACCTTCAGGACAGCTATAAATGGCACAAAGTTAGCCCTCTGGAGTCCGTTTTTATAGAGATCTGAAACACACAAATGCGCGAGCTTTTTACTTAGTGTCAGTCACAATGATACTCTATCTTGAGCCTGGCTAATGGAGCTCTCTACTGAGTAAGAGAGGGCAAGAAAAAAAATCACCAAAATCATTTCTATTCATACAGTACCAAGACTCACTACATTCTTAAAGAAGAAAAAATTAGCAGCTATGGGGAAATGGCCACCAGGAGGAAGATGTCGTGGAGAACGTAAAGACACGCCTTCAGGATCCCAAGTCAACCGCCCAGCGTAGGAAGATGGCGTAGACAGGCAGAGGGGCAAAGACAGAGACACAGGCAGACCACTGAGTAAGTTAATGTGGTTTACACAGAGAAAAACCTGTCCCAAAAGACCAGAAACAAAAATACAAGAGGAGGAGAGAGGAGGAGGGGAGGGAGGGGAGGGGAGGGAAGAGGAGGGGGAGGGGGGGGAGGACGGGGCGGGGGAGGGGGGAGGAGGAGGGGGGGGGAAGGGGGAGGAGAGGGGGGGGGGAGGGGGGGGGAGAGGGGGGGGGGAAGGGGGGAAGGAGGAGGGGGAGGAGGAAGAGGAGGGGAGAGGGAAGGGAGAAGGAGAGGAGGAGGGGGAGGAGGAGGAGGAGAGGGAGAGGGAGAGGGAGAGAGAGAGGGAGAGGGAGAGAGAGAGGAGAAGATGATAAGACACATCTAAAAGCACTTGGCCCTTGAACATAGAGGACTCTGTCAGGAAAGGCTTCATCATCTTTCTTGTCTTATAAGTGATTAACTAAAAGTCATGTAAAATTAATCATTTAAAAAAATACATCATTAGGCAAAAACTACTCCTGAGTTTGTGCCAAGGTGACATATTTGATCAAAAGGTAAAGAAAGGCCAGTGTTAATGAATTGTCTAAAAGTCCAAATGCTCTTCTTAATAACCTAAGACATCAGGTAATTATGTCATAGGCAATAGTTTCCCACTTAGATACTTTGCAACATATGTATGTGTCACCATGAATGTGCGCTTATACAAAATAAAGATGCATAAATACACTCATTTCCAAAAGCAAACAAAAAGAAAATGGCAGCATACTTTAAGGATTTTATACTTCTCTTTTAGTGGAAGAAGACTTTTGCCAAACAGCATGACACACACGTGTAACTGCGGTACTCAGGAGGCACACGTGTGTAACTGCGGTACTCAGGAGGCACACGTGTGTAACTGCGGTACTCAGGAGGCACACGTGTGTAACTGCGGTACTCGGGAGGCACACGTGTGTAACTGCAGTACATACCCACACCCATATATGAAATAAACAATAAAATAAGTCTTTAAAAAAGAAAGAGGGAGCTGGAAGAACGGCTCAGGACTTAAGAACGCTTGCTGCTTTTACAGAGGACCAAGTTCTGTTCCCAGCGACAATGTCAGGCAGCTCACGAGGGTCTGTAACCTCGGGTCTCAGGATCTGATGCCTTCTGCTGGCACCTACAGGCACCTTCATGCACATGCTTATACACACATGAAGAGACACATATATACATATAAGTCAGAAACCTCAAAATGTTTTTTAAGGGAGACGTCTTAGAAAAAGCTTTTAAGAGTTTGAAATCTTATTGCATCAACAACTGTCTTTGACAGGCATTCTATTAAGCTAAAATAAAATAAAATAAATCACAAAATAAATTACACTGTAAGTCAGACTTTTCAAAGTATAGCATTATAGGATCTTTTCTATATTTCCCTGTTTAAAGAAAAATTGATAATTGTGATAGATTTCTACTGCCATCTTCTTAGGAAAATGAAATGGTCCTTGGAAAACATGTATTCTCCTTAGAAATACTAACCAGGGCAGTATGATGGTAAAGGGAGGGTTTGCATGCGCTCCGTGGTGACTAAGGAGACGTTCTGTTCCACATCACCTAACATGTTGATTTAGGAACATCACAAAAGGAAAGATAATGCTGACCAGGCTGTGAGGATATCAAAATTCAACACGAGATCTTTTCTTTACTATAACCTATACCTCTGTTGAGTAACATGGATAAAATGCAAGAAATGTGTTTAAAATTAAATATCTCCAGTTTTCACCAACTGCAAAAGCTGCTGGAGAAGGTGCGTAAAAAGAGTGGGGGTTGGGGGCCGTCTCGGTGTTAAAGTGTTTCCACAGTGTGGACAAGGCCCTGGGTTCAATCCCCAGACCTCCACTCGCAAAAAAATAAAGCAGATAGATTGACAGGAAGTACAAAAATGTAAAAATAAAAATTCTTAAAACTCAGTCCATATTCTAGCAGCTTTATTCATAAATGAAGCAAAACAAACAACTCCTTAAGCTTTACTTGTAACCCCCCAACCTGAAAGCAATCCGAACGTGAAGTGTGGGTGAACAGAAAACAAGTCATGTGTATACGCACAATAAAATACTATTCTGCAATGAAAAAGATAAACTACGTGTACGACAGGCAAACCTCAAAAGGAACCAAAACAATGTATACTGGGCAGCTCTCTGGATATAAAACTACAGTAAGGGCAAGCCCGTCTGCAGTGACAAAGTAACTTTGCTCTTGCCTGGGGAAGGAGGACAGGGCCGCTAATGAGTTACAACAAAAGGACACAGCAAAGTGTGGGGAGAAACAGAAATATCTGCTACATGGTTGTGGTGATAGTTTCAAAGATGAATTTGACTTCAAATGTCTTAGAATGCGTGAGTACTATATTTACACGACCCCTACCCCATGTGGGTAAAACAATTTCTGTGGCCCTCCCTTCCCCCTGGGGATCATCAGCCAATATCAGCCCACAAAGACAAAGGGAGCAGAGATGACTAGGGGTCACGGGAAGTCCTGTGAGTGTGTGAGGTGATGACCTCACACCAGGACTGGGGGTAGGAACATCCAGGACGGGCGAAGGTCATGGTTGAAGGCCTCCGTAGCGTGGGGAAGCGCTTCAGGAATCTCAGGTGCCAGCAGAACGGGTTCTTATCAGGAGAAAGGAAGTTGAACCTGTGATCTTAGTCTAGGCAATCATTCTGCAGGTAGAGGCGTGTAGGGATTTTGTAACTCCTAAGACAAGGTCAGAGAAGGGGGAGCCCTGGCCTACCTGACAATGGTACACTGCAACCTTAAGTAGGAGGTCAGCTCATTTCTATTATATATTACAATCCATTCTAAAATCACGTCCAGCATTAGTAAATATCTGTGAGCACAACAGACTAGAAGAAAGCCAAGGTGCTATTTTAAGGTATTTTTGGTTTTGCTTTTGTTTTGAGATGGGTCTATCTATGCGGCCCTGGCTGACTGACCTGGAATTCACCATGCAAACCAAGCTGGCCTAAACTCACGGAGATCTGTCTGCCTCTGCCTGAGTGGTCCTGGGATGAAAGCGTGCACCACCACATCTGTCTGATCGTTTTTTAAAAAAATGATACAGGGCTCCCTTGTGCAGCTGACACACACATAGGGGTTCCCTTGTGCAGCTGACACACACATAGGGGTTCCCTTGTGCAGCTGACACACACATAGGGGGTCCCTTGCAGCTGACACACGTATAGGGGCTCACTTGTGCAGCTGACACATGTGCACTGGAATGCTGAGACCAATGAAAGCAGTGGTGGGGGAGGGGGTCACTTGTTCTGAATGGAAAGATTTCCGCTCATCAGTTAAAGAGAAATAACCATAGCTTTTAAGTCTTACAGATTTAATGTCTCAAAGGGCTAAGTGTGTAACCCTGCACCTTTAAGGAAACGTGTGATTCAAAACGCTCTGCTCTGGGACGCGTGTTCTAAGCAGAATCCTAAGCAGAAATCGGTTGACTTGAAAATCTCCAGGTTTTTACAGAGCTCATAATGGAAGAAGGGCTATAGTCATCAAATTGAAGATTTTCTCTGCAATTCTAATACTAATTGCTAATCCTAATTCTAATGCTAACTGTGATACAGTAGACCCATCTCCTGGAATGTTACTTAGCTACAAAGTTTTTCACATTTAGTTTTAACCTTCTTATAAGAAGGCTAGGCTGACTCCATGACAGGCTTCGAACTGGCTCAACGACAGTTTCCAGGCTTCCCTAGCAACAGTTTCCAGTCCCCCAGACCCCCAGCAATGGTTCTGGAATGTCCCTAGAGACAGATTCAAAAGTAAGATGGAGGTCACCTACGCCTCCCAGGAATTCCCCTAATGTGCTTTAAACCGGGCCTGCGGCAAGCTCACTTGGGGGCCCCCATCTTTGTAGATGGTAGACCCCAGCCTGCTGGACTTCTGCAGAGTAAAACACTCCTTGAGTTTGCATGTTGTTTGAGTCCGGGGTATTGTTCTTCAGCAAATCTTAGACCCTTACACTTAGAGGCAAAGATTTCCGTTATATTTATGTCAAGAGAAGTTGTTATTTACTAAATATCGGTTAAAATTCGCCCGTTCTTGCCTGTGAGCTTTTTTTTCCCAATGATTCCAAATGGAGTTAACTGTGGGTTCTGAGTCCCAGTGGCATGGGATTGTGGGACACCCGACTACAGAGACTGGGATGAGGGCCTCCGGCTCTCCAGAGGGAACTCTGAGAGGCGGGACTCTCTCAGAGCAGAATGTATTCGAAGAGGGCCTTAAAGTAATACGAGCGCATCCGTCTGTGCAGTAGAGGTGCCCGGGACAGCAGATCCTGACTTTAAACTTCAAGTTTCAGACCCAAGGGGATGCATAGTGCCTATTTATACACGCACAAACTGGTTTAGACTATGGAATGCATTTAAGAAAGGTAATTCAAATGCATTTTCCTATAAAATAGGAATAAAATATTTCTATGGCTCTATAGGGTCAATTTGATTTATCCTTCTGAGATATTATTATTTTATTATAGATTATAGATAGATTTTTTTAAAGGGCGCATTTAGACCATTTAAGCAGTAATGGCATTTTAGCTTTTGTCTTTCGTTATTTAGAAAATATTTTGTTAGTTTCTGTAATCCACGTAGGTAAGACCTTACCTATTTAATACAGTGAGCCTCATCTGCACTGGCTGTAAATTTCTGTACAAATGTCAGGTCAATACGGTAAACTGGAATCCTTTTTCCCGACATCTACGGCCTAGCATTTGGTTTCCTTCACTAATAAAAACTAAAGCGCAAACAGTATTTTGCTAAATCTGTAAAGAGTATAGCAGATTGAGTTTTCCTTTCGATTGTAAATTGTAGTTACGCAGTCAGGCAGGGTGGGTGGGAATCCCAGCATGAAGGCAAAAGGAAGGAGTCTGCTGGAGTGAGACTCTGATGAGAGACAGAGAGGGAGAGGGGGAAATTGAGGAGAAATGTAGCTTCAGGTACCTTTTCTATTTTCCTGAGGCAAAGTACATGGTGGCTTTAATCTCTTCGGCAGCCATATTTCCTTGGCCCCCAACCTTAGTCCTAGCACTGGGGACACAGAGGCAGGTGGGTCTTTGAGTTTGAGGCCAGCCTGGTCTACAGAGTGAGTTCCAGGATAGGTAGACTACACAGAGAAACCTAGAACATCTAGGAAAAGAACCCAAAGTGATTTATCATCATCATCATCATCATCATCACCACCACCACCACCATCATCACCACCATCATCGTCATCATCAATTACACACACACACACACACACACACACACACACACACACACGCCTCTCTGTGTGAGTACAGATATTTGAGTGTGGGTGCCTTCAGAGCCCAGAGGCATGGGATGTCCCTGGAGCAGCAGGTATCTGTGGGCTGCTGACAGGAGGTCTGGTCCTCTGTAAGAGCAGTACAGTCTGTCAAACATTGAGCCGTCTCTGCAGCCTCTAGCAGAGCTAACTGAGTTTACAGTAAGAACTGTGACCAAACAGCAGAACAACCAGGTTTGAACAGTTTTCAGTTTGTCCAGAAAAAAAAAAAGTGTCTGTAAGGTTGGGGCCAAGGAAATACGGCTGGGAGCTTGCTTAGCTTGGCAGCGGGGGTTTCCTAGAGAAAAGCCAACAATGGTGTGTCCTGTCACTGAATACCTAATCTTACACAGTTCTTCCTCATAGATCTGGGCTCCTCTACAGATTTTGCTGAGAAGCAGTGTTTCATTCTTTCTTCTTTTTTAACAACTTAGAAAGGAAAAGGCTTATTTTAAATTCTAAAAGAAGTCAGACTGTCACTTGGATCTGTAATGGAGCGTCTGGAGCACTGAGGCAGGGGGATGTCACATGTGAGCTGTCCTGGGCCACAGGAAATGATGCTGTGACCCCTGCGGCAGGGTCAGGATTACCTTCTTGCCCAACTCCTTGTTCGGTGATTTTCCTCACTCCAAACAGCTCTCCTGGGTGAAGCCCCCAAAACACCAGTTCTTCCAGGGACTAACGTCCTGTTCTCTGTGCTCTGCCCCTATATCCTGCCAAGTCATAAGCTAGTCTTCCTACAGTGTCTACACTATAGTGGGTGCCTCTAAGACCAACATCCATGGATTTAACATCTTACTTCATTGGCTTTCTCTATCTGAGACAATCTCTCAGTAAACAAGAATTCAGCTCAGTTTGTTGCCTTTAAAAATATATAATATTAATTTTTTTCTTTGCGCAATCTATGTTGTCCTTATTTTTTTCCCATCAAGACAGAATTTTGATATGTAGCCCACGTGGCCTCAAACTTACTACCATCCTGACTCATCCTGCCTGGTGTAGGCACAGACTGCCATACCCACTTTCGAAGAACACGAGACAGAAGTTTCCAGAGGCATAACGCTCTTTGCTCCGGCTTCTCTTTGCTTCTCCTTGTCTGTCCTAAAAAGCCGTTGCCTTTCCCTTTGGTCACCATATTTAACGCTGTAGCCTCTGTTCCAGTGCCGTGGTGCTTTCTGTTCATGCGAGATTGGACACACTGCAATGTGCAGCTGCCGTGTGCACCTGCAGTTCAGATGCTGTTTCCATGTAGTTCGGGAACTTAGATAAGGTACACACTTCGGCACAGTTCTTCTAACTACCCACCAATTTCTTTTCTCCCTCTCTATAATTTACTTCCATGTTAAACAGGGATCGCTGTTGCTCAAACTGCAGAGAAAAGGCTGAGAGCTCAGCCACTAGTGGGCCATGAATCGCATCTCCTACTCGAAACTAAGGGGCCATCACGGAAACGGGGCAGGAAGACTGTAAGAGCCAGACGTCAGGGAGGACAGAGGCGAAGCTCATCTTCTGGGCCCAACAGGAGTGCTGCTCTCACAGATTCACAGTGGCTATGGATGCCGGCACAAGGCCCACGGCAAGATCAAGCTGTCCAGCATTCTCTCAAGGAGTCCACAGGGGTCCACAAGCTCTCTACCTAACTGAGAAGCAGGGCACAAGGCCTGGGTTCTAAAGCTGAGACTGTTTTCTTTAAGGGTGTGACCCCGGTTAGTCAGCCTCATTCCAGTGAAAGGTCCTACGCCCAGACATACTTGGCTGCACAAACTGGAGTCAATCTGTTATTTAAAATGGGACACAAAGTTGAGGGTCAGGATCCAGGAGAAGGTGGATCTAGGCAGAGTCAGGGAGAAGAATATGGGGTAAATATGACCAAAATACACTGTACGAAATTCTCAAAGAATTAACTTTTAAAAAATCTATAGTTGTAGACTCTGACACATTCATCGCCACATCAGAAATGTTACATAATTTCACTGATAAATGTAACTCTGAAATAAATACAGTTTTGAAATAAAACACATAGGTCTGATATCATATTAAAAGGCAATTCTAATTACATTTTATGAAAGGGACATTTACATTGTTCCACGGTGCTTTCAGACTTTGCAGTACTGACCACGGAGTGACTGTGGCTGCTGCTCTTTTGTTTTGCTGAGACACAGTCTCCCTGCTTAGTTCTGAAGTAGACCGGGCTGTGTAGACCAGGCTGGCCTCGAACTCACAGAGGAATCTAGCTACCTCTGCCTCCCAAATCCTGGGATTAAAACATGCACCATCACACCCAGCTAGTGTGCACACAAATGCGAGTGTGCACATAAATGTGTGTGCACATCAATGTGAGTGTGCACACCAATGCAAGTGTGCACACCAATGTGAGTGTGCACACCAATGTGAGTGTGCACATAAATGTGAGTATGCACACCAATGTGAGTGTGCACATAAATGTGAGTGTGCACACCAATGCAAGTGTGCACATAAATTCGAGTGTGCACATACCGGTAGCCAATCTGCAGTGCCATCTAGTCCTTTGTCTACAATGACTATACTGGTCTGAATAAAAATCCTAAAAACATTGTTGCCTGGTGGCCTAAGAAAATGAGTTCTTCAAATCATTCTACTCGGGACATTCAAATGCTGCCCTCTGCATTTATCACTATAATAAACAGCAAAGAGAAAACAGAAACGTGAGCCAACAAGATGGCTCAGTGGGTGAGCCTGATCACCTGAGTTCAGTTCCTGGGTCCCATGTGGTAGGAGAGAGCCAGGCCCTACTAGTTGTTCACAGACATGCTCCACGTGTACGTGTGCATGGCATGCACTCGGGTGCACATGTATGCTCACACAAACAGATACATAAAGTTTTAACTTTTCTAATGTTAAAATAGTTGGGGGCGGGAGAGGTGGCTCGGCAGTTAAGAGGCTGCCCTAGCAGAGGGCATGACTTCGGTTCTCTACACACACGGTGGCTCACGACCGTCTGTAACTCCAGTTCCCGGGATCCACTGCCCTCTTCCAGCCTCCAATGGCACAGATGTGCATGTGGTACACAGACACACATGCAGGCAAAACACCCATATGCATAAAATGATAATAATAATATTTTTAATTTTTAAAAGGGAAAAAAGCAAAAATTCTAACATCTTCTGTGCAGCTCTAGGCTCGATCCTGGGGCCGCCTTCTTTTTGGTGGCCCAAATTATACTGCAAGGGAAGAGCAGTCACTCAACTCACCCGGTCTATTCCCTCTGACACCGTACTCCTGCTTTTAAACAGAGTTCTCGAGTTTAATCATTAAGTTAATTTTGAATTTTTAACTAATTTGATCTCCCGACCTGCTCACTTGCTGGGTCACCATCCAATTAATTCTACTTTTTTTCCCTACTGGAAGATCATGAGACTAGAAAGACTTGGGAGTAGTGTGAGAACAGAAAAAACTTCTATTTCGGAACATAAACCATGAGAATTATGTGCGTGAAATTTTAAATCCCCGGCCTCTTTCCTGGTTGTTCCCTGCAGATCCGCAGCCATCATCACCCTCTCCCGGCTTTCTTATTCTGCACACTCCTGACATGCTTGTCCACGTGGTTCTTTGCATGAAGAATAGCTCTCGGCACTAACAATGTCTCTGGCAGCAGTCCCAGCCTCAAACCCGATGCCTGCCAGTACACCCGTCCACTTGGGTACAACAGCCAGTCTAGCTCCTGCCTCCCGCACGCCCCACTTCCTGGTCGCACTGGCCGTCTTCTGAACTCTCTGATACACTGCTCTCTTTCTGGCCACTTAGCATGGCCCAACTCTGTGCCAAGAACTTTCTTTCCCCAGCTGGTACGGCCATCTGAGAATCTGCTGTCTGGGGATAGAAGAGGGAAAGGTCTCCCATTTAACCCTGGCTGGCCTGGAACTTGCTGTGTAGACTAGGTTAACCTCAGACTCCAACCCCGGTGCTAGACTAGAGGCAGGTGCTACTCTTTCTATTGGTGACTTCTATCTTTTCACTGACAGCACGATCTGGGGCTGTGGAGCAAAGCTATCACCTGCAGGAAAACCTGCGTGTGTTCTCATGGTTGGAAAAGAGAACCACCTTTAACCGGGGCAGTTAGACCTCGATCATTCAACGCCATCGAGAAGAAAGCACCCAGCACAGTCTTCCTTAATTTATATAGAATAAAATTAACTCTCGGGGCATACAGTTGTGTGACTTTTAACACATATCACCACCACCATAATCAAGATGCAATTCCAATACGTCAAGAAATATTCTCCCTTTGTTCCTGTGCACTCAAAAATCTCCCTCCCCGACCCAGGTAGGCACGCATTCGTCCTTCATTCTCTCCTTATGCCTCTTCCTGATATCGATGTTCTAGTTTTGTTCTTCATGGTAAAATTATGCACACACAGGAATGGACTCACACATGAATAACCACATTCATACTGTGTCGTGTTATTCGAATTACAATTTTCTGATTGGGGGGGTTTGGGGGTGTTTTGTTGTTGTTTTGTTTGAGATAGGGGATCCAGTCAGGCTGGCCTAGGACTTACACCATAGTACCTCCTGGGTGACAGGATTACAGGTGTAATGCCACCATGCCTTGGCATCAAAGCATTAAGCTATCTGATCCCAGCATTCAGAAAGAAGAGACGAGCAGACCACAGTTGAAAGCCAGCCAGAGCCAGGTGACGGTGGTGGTGCACACCTTTAATCCCAGCAGTGGGAGCCAGAGGCCAGCCTGATCTACAGAGAGTGTTCCAGGAGAGCCAGAAGCCCAGTCATGAAAAACAAAAATAAATAAATAAAAATAAATAAAAGCTAGCTTGAGCTAGGTAGTAAGTTTCAGGCTAGCCAAAACTATAACGCAGCAACACCCTAGCTCTAGATAGATAGATGGATAGATAGACAGACAGAAAGATAGATACATAGATACATAGATGGATGGATGGATGGATGGGTAGATTAGATAGATAGATAGATAGATAGATAGATAGATAGATAGATAGATAGATAGATAGATAGATAGATAGATAGATAGATGATGGATAGGTAGATTAGATAGATAGATAGATAGATAGATAGATAGATAGATAGATAGATAGAGATAGATAGATAGATAGATAGATAGATAGATAGATAGATAGATAGATGGGTAGATAGATGGGTGGGTAGATTAGACAGAAAGACAGACAGATAGATTAGATAGACAGACAGCCTATTAAGATGACTTGTGTCTGCCAATGGGAGAGATCCCAGAGCTTGTGGGGAAAGGGTTGTCAGTTGACCAGAGTCAACTGTATCTGAATTCACTTTGGGGCTTCTCCAAAGGGTAGTTCTAGCTCACTTTCAGCACACGATCTGACAGACCAGGAGCCTTGTCTGTGCCTACCCAATCTGTGCTGCCAAGTGTCCCTCAGCCTCTCCTTGCGACTGCCTGTCTTGCTTTGCCACACCACCGAGAGCCACTTTCCTTCAGCAATCTTGCTAGAACTTCCTAGATTATCCTAGCACCTTGCTCCTTACAGGAATAGCATGGGGGGCATTGTCACTCAAACTACCACAGCATTCAATGCCCCCTCCCCCCTTCTTTTTTTCTTTTCTTTTTTCAGACAGGGTTGCCTTGGCTAGCCTGGAAGTCAGTTTGAACTTTTAGACATCCACCTGCCTCTGCCTCCTTGCCATGCCTAACAGTAATTTTATGTTTTTAAAAGAAGCTCCTGTGTGGCTCTCGCTGCCCTCATGGATGTCAACCCTTCGGTCCACATGGGCAAAGGGAACAGAAACATTGAGTGTGGGAGAGCGGGGTTCGGAAGCCCTGTGAGTCAGTAGGGTGAATGACCACACCGGACTGCTAGTCAAAGGTGGATCAACTTTACTTAGGGTGATTCAAGGCTTATAAAGTTTGGGGGGACTGAGGGCAGGGACATCCAAGATGGGCAAGGGTCCTTGGCTGGGGGTTATGGGTGCCTGGCGTGCCTCATTAGCATGGGGAAGCATCTCAGGAATCCCAGGTGAGGGCTGAATGGGTTTTGTCAGGAGAAAAGAAGTCAGTCCTATAAACTAATTGAGGCCATGGGGCATTCCTCAGGGAGAGGCGAATGTGGGGGCTTAGAACTCCCAGACAAGGTCAGAGGAGGAGTCTCCAGTACTCGCCAAGCCCCAGCAGGCTGCCCGCCAAGGGTAGACTTCGACCTTACTTAGAGTTCTCCCTTACACTTGAAGGATGAGGGGATGGCCCAGTAGTAGACCATTTGCTTGGCCTCTGTTTTTCCATTCCATTACCCAGTCCATCGGTAAACCCTGTTGACTCAGCCTATAAGAGAAACAGCATCTGAGCGTTTCTTACCACAGCTTGGTCTCCTCTGAGTGCGACGACAGCCTTCTCAGTCCTTACTCCCAGTCTCAGCCCCACACAACCCATTCTTGCAGAAATGCAGGCATTCCACATTCTCTCTGAGGCCCATTACTGAGATCCATCCATGTGTTAGGCACTCTGAAAGTGCCTAACACACTCACACCCACACACGGAGAACTCACACCCACGTGGAGATAAAAGACGTTGATTGATCAGTGCCCTCGGAAACCTTCTGGGCAGACAATGGGCCAAAAATAGAATAAATAAATCAAATATGGTGGGGGCATGTGTGCCATGTGGAAAAAGAGAGAGAAAGGTAAACAGAAGTACCACAGCGTGAGAGGGAAACAGGCCTGGGGCCTCTGAGCAAGAATCTGATGGTCCCCTGCGAGCGAAACATTATTTTGGATTCCTCGCCTTTAACTGACCACGTGGTGAGATCTAAAAGGAAAATACGAGGTTTGAAATGTGCTACATCTGTCTAACACTGCTTGTATTTTAATTCTTAAATACTTTCCTAATAAGCCACAAGTGCCTTTTCAGAAATGATAAATTAAGTGAAGTAGAAAAAAAGAAAGTACTCATGAAAGTGAGCTTCCTCTCTTTCTAAAATTTAATTAAGAGTTTTTCATTTCATTGCGCTTTCTTTTATGGCATAAAAAAGCAGCTAAAAGGACTTGCATTTTTATATGTACCCGTGGGTCTAGTGTTGGAGGAACCGTATCCAACATGGGAATCAACTGAGCTCAGCTTGCTTTAAAAAAAAAAACAGAAATATTTTTAAATGTGAATTCAGACTAATTTTTCAGATTGAGCCTGTTACAAAACCAAGGGTAGGTGAAGCCATCGGGCTCACAAGCACAAGAAAATTACTACAGAAACGTGAGTTTTCAAGAGCTCCTTAAGTATCCATCTAATTGGACGGGGAGAGCGCGATGTTCCGTTACCTTCCGGTGGTCTGTTGGACGTTGCCACAACGACGACCCCGTTTTTGAACAGATTTTCAAAAAGCTGTTTCAGAATCATGGCGTCGGCGATGTCAGTGACCTGTGGACGGCAACACATTTGTTTTATTTTAATTTCACTTCTGCTCTAACAAATTTGCTAATGGCTCTTCTTATTCATTTATTTATTTATTTATTTATTTATTTATTTATTTATTTATTTATTTGCTAAGATAGAAGTGAATTCCAAGAGGGAAAATTCTAATTATCATCTTGAAGGAAGGCGTAGATAATTAAAAGCATGAAAGGCCATCAAACAGCCTTCTAAACTCACACATCCTGTGCTGTGAGTCCATCATTCCGCCCAAATTATCAAAGGGGGCTGCGCTAACTTCTCCGGCAAGCACACGTAGAAAACATAGAAAAGTGTCCTGAACACTCAGGAAATCCAATTAATTAGAACATGACCAACTCTCTCCTTACACAGCCCCCCCCACTCCCCCCACCCAACACACACACACACACACACACACACACACACACACACACACACACACGCACACACACACACATGCACACACACACAAAGGCAAGGGAGTAAGAATAACACATTAAAATACACGAGCTGTTTGCAATTCCTGATACCTTCCTGGCGAAGGTCCCCGGAAAGGTGACTTTTAATGGCCATGGGACTTTAGAAATAAGGACAAGTAGCCAGTGCGACATAATCAGCTGCTGTTGGAAATAGAATGATATGACATAGATACTATTGTGCAATTGTTGCACAAAACAATTCAACAGATGGCCCGGCACAGAAATAAGCAATTTCATTGTTCTTTTTAAGTGCTTTCTATTACTGTCCATGAATAATCCAAAGCCACTCAGTCACTTCCAGCACGCCAGCCTCCGCTAACCTTCCAGACACAAATATTCCTGCTGAAAAAAAAAAACAAAAAAAAACCAGAAAGACACCCATCCCTTACCAGGATGCCTGGTACGGTGCTTTAAAACGGCCTCTGGCAAAACGAGAAACACGTCGTGCAGATAGAACAAGGCGTAAGACAGGGCGGGGGAAACTGTGTTAGGCAATGGAAACGCAGCCGCTGGTCTCTTCGAAAAATTATTTCTTGTTCAAATTCATAATCAGAAAGTCCACTTAACGGCCACTTTTAAGAGAGGCCTTTACAGTTTATAAAGAAATCAGCAATCAGAGGGGCAAACTCCGCACACAGCCTAATGCTGGATGAAGACACAGGCTGGCCCCTGCGGCTGCTGGATGGTTCTTAGATGCTCAGTAGAAAAGTGCTCGGACATCTTTTACCAGCACATCTCAAAGAATCAGTTACATTTTGCCCTCCATGTGCTTACTAAATCCTCACCTTTTTTAATTTCCCCTCTGTTACGGGATACAGAAGCACATGGGAATCTTCCTGTCTGATCAGGAAATAATGGGTTACCAACCACTGACCCCTTATAACACAGCCAGGCAAACCTGAGCTGCTCGGGTCTAACTCACTTCTCTCTTCATGGCCGGGATCTTCCTGGTGGTGAAGATTTTCCCGCCTACCTGAACCAAAGGAAACCGGGAGGAACAGCAGGACAGTAGGGGTTTCTTTTTGTCTCGAGCAATGAATTAAAAACATATTACCTAGGAGAAACTACTGGAAATGCCCTTCCACAAAAGGCTCCTGGATCTTCAAGTGCTCGATGAAGAAGAAAAGAGACTGGGGGAGGCTCAGTTGGAGCTCAGGATCACGGACAAATTTTGCTTTCACAAAAACATTCATAGAGAAAGTCCTTTTCAAACGCTTAAACACCAGTGGCATTTCTGATGAGGGGACAGAACGAGCCTGCGAAACTCAGCAGTTAAGTGAACTTTTCAATGCCGGTTTTCAAGCCAGGTCTAGCTTTCTCTGTGCATTTACTCTACAGTGAAAATCAGTGAAATGGGACCCAATATTGGAAAACAAAGGCGGCCCTTTGACGACATCCACGATGCTCTTCGGAACAAAAAAAAAAAAAAAAAAGGAAAAACAGCTTTCGTGCCCCGAGGTTCGGAGCAGAATACTCAGCTGGTAACACCGTACAAATGCTTAAACCAGAAATGGGTGGAACAGATAGGTTTGTGGTTGAGAGCCGCTTAGCTGTTTTTTTTACATTATGGAATGTTTCTGTGCTAGCTGAGAAAATTAACTTGGAGGAGCTATGACTAATTAATAAAGCAGGAGTCACCCAGTGCAGCTGGATGCCAGTGTAGCCTCTTTGATCTTGGCCCTGCACTTGTCCTGCCTTGCTGGGGAACAGTGATTTTACAGTGTAAGTGAACAGAAGAGCATTGGCCCCACATTCTTGGAGAGCTGGGGTGTTCGGCACCCAGCATTTCATTACCGCCCCGAACAAAAGACAAGGCTACGGATTACCAAGAAGGGTAGTCTGCAGAGAGGGGAGACATTTCATTAGCATTAAAGAGAAGAGATCTTTATGACCTAGTGTTGCCTTCCATCCTGACTCACTTTAAAAAAAAAAAAAAAAAGTAATTCATTTCCATGTATAAGTGCTGTCGTCTCAGTCACCCGCTGATTGGTACCTCGCCATGGAGTGACTGACAAACACAAGCATGTATTATCAGTAATTAGTATTAGCACAAAAACAAGCACCTACTTTTTATTAGCAGTTTTTAATAGCGCTCCTGCTTTGTAAAAATGGCGAACGGTATCTGGTGAAGGATACTGAGAGTTTACGGAGAGTTTACACGTAGGTCTGCTCATCGAAACGCTTTTTAAAACTACTGTGGTAGGTAGATATGTCTTCCCTCAGGATTCTGATGTCTTGAGAGTCATAAGCAGTTTAGCATATTCAAAGAGTAAGTGGTTTAGCAGGTAACATATCCAAAGAAAATACAATAAATATTTGAAAGGAAACCCGAAGAACGAGGTATTCTTTTATTTCAGCATCTAAAACGCACTTAAGGGGGGAAAAATCCTCTGCAGACACATCCCTCAGCCAAGCTAAGACTCGTGTCTGCGGTGTCACCGTTAATAAGGATGACGGAGGGAGAATTTGCTCTGCAAAATGTGAGCTAAATGCTGCTAAAATAGCACCTCAAAACGTCCTTAAGTTCAAGAGCGCAGGCAGAAGTGTCCTTGATTCTAACCAGCAATAATTCCCATTTATCTCCCTATGAAGTAGGCATTCTATTCACTCCCACCACCCCAAAGGCCGATCACATAAATCAAAACCGGCAAGTCTAAAGAATAACATGGTTCGGTTTTAAGAGGGAAGTGACAGTTGCAGACAACACTGTCACTAAGAATAGAGCACCTAGAAATTCTCCTGTAATGAATCCAGCAAGCATCAGACGAGGCTTAAGGATGAGTATTAGGTTCTGTTATTAAAGCATCGACCAAAACCTCGCCTTCCTAGATATTTAAACACGTAATACAAGACTCTGTATACTAAGGAAAACACACAACTTAGCTGTTCCAACTCAGGGCAAGGATGCTGGATTTAGGCTGCGTTATCTCTGTGGCCACCGATTAGTCGAATAACCTCTCTGACTGGCCATTTCCTCATCAGTATAATGAAAGCGATAACCATACTTGTTCTAAAACTTTAATAAGACAAAGCTGTGGTTATTGTCTATACGGATGGTACATGTATGCTATACTGAACTCTGCTTGTAAATGGAAGGATAGATATCACACACAGTAGTACAGGCATCAGGGTGAGCAGTTAAGAATAACTCTTGTCCTTCAGAAGACCCTAGCTCAGTTCCCAGAAGCCGGACAAGGAAGCTCACAGCTGCCTATCACTCCAGTTCAAAGGGATCCATGGTTCCTCCTCACAGACAACCAACTTATGCCAACTAAAATAAAGCTTTCGTTTAAAGCAAGAAGAGAAAGAAGATCGCATGGATGGAGCATGCTTTGAATCCCAGCACTCAGGAGACGGAGGCAGGTGGATCTGTGTGAGTTTCAAGCCAGCCTGGTCTACAAAGCAAGTTCCGGAACAGCCAGAGCTACATAGAGAGGCCTTGACACAAAGCAAAACAAAACAAGAACAAACAACAAAAACACATAAGCACATAGAAAACACCAGGTAAATAGCACCCAACATTATAGGACACATATAAGGAGCTGAGAGGCAGCTTGTAGGTGAGTTATCTGGCAAGCAAGAGGCCCTAGCAACAATCTCGAGCACTGTCCCCCAAAAATAAACAACAAAAAAAATGAAGAATATGTATGACAGATAGAGTGTAACATCCCAATAAATAAATAAGCAGCACCTGAAACATTTCATAAAAAAAAAAACTAATCTAACTGGTAAGTAACCAATTGAGAAAATGTATATTAATACATAAATTAAGTAATAAGCTATCATATCCATCTATTAACCATTAAAAATTATCAGAAAACTCGAGACATTGACAGAGAAAAATGTGGGCTGAAGTTTGAGGTTTCCGGGTGCATAATTCTGATTTTGCTTGAGAGGTGCGATACACAAGGGCAGTGATGTTTAATCAGGGAATGCTGTAAGCGAAGCTTAATGGGCCATTCCGGTGGGAGTTCAGAAGACCGAGATGCCAAACAGGGACAGTAAAGACTGTTCATGAGGTTCAGGCAAAGAGGGCTCTGTTGAGAACTGGGCTGGGGCCCTTTGTGTTATAGTCTGGCAAAGCACTCACGATATGACCTGCTCATGTCCTGAAATTTTCAAATTAGGCGGGGTTGACTTCGAAGCCAGTGGGCTTTTAATTTGTTGTAGGAGGGGAAGTCAACCCAGTGTAGTATTCAACTGTGGCATTGTTACTGTTTGATGTCAGGTTTCTAGTGAGAAATCAGAGCAAAAAAACCAGAGGAAGATGTAAAACATAAAAACTAGGTTCAACCAGGCAAAGAAAAGAATGTGAGAGCATTGAAACCTGTGGACGGGGCCTGGAGAGGTGTCTCAAGCAAGAGCACTGGCTGCTCCTGCAGAGGAACCAGGATCAGGTCTCACCACCCATGCAGCAGCTCGCAACCATCGATAACCACAGTTTCAGGAAATCCGGTGCCCTCTGCAAGCACCAGGCACACGTGCAGTGGAGTCGAACGCATGCAGGCACACACTCATTGCCTTAAAATAAAAATAAACCTTTAAAATAGGGGGGAGGGTAGCTCAATGGTTGAGCACTGGCTGCTCTTCCACAGGACCTGGGTTTGACTTCCAACACCCACATGACGGCTCCCAATAACCTTTACCTCCAGTTTCGGGGAATCTGACATCCTTTTCTACCCCTGAGGGCACCAGGCATGCATACACAGACATACATTCAGGCAAACATCTATGCAAATAGAACACAATAAATAAAATCTTAAATAAATAAATGGCCAGCTGTGAGGATACGCTCCCTTAATCCCAGTACACAGGAGGCCAGAATGCATAGGAATTTCTGTGAGTCTGGGGCCAGCCTGATCTATGTAGAGTCCCAAGCCAGCAGGGGCTGTATAGTGAGATCCCGTCTCAAAATAGATAGATAAATAAAGTTGTGGATAAAGCATGGATAAAAGTGTGTGGTTATTTAAAAGAGAACATCATAAAGAGAATCCTCAAACCCTGACTGGGACAATGGGAAAGACACCTTGATGTGAGACCTCAACCATCAAAGGTTCCAATATGAAAAGTGGGAGTATATTTGGAAATACGGTCCCTAAATAATAGTGCCTGGACAGACAGGGACAAAGGTAACTGGGTCTAAGAGTGTCCCCTATATATGTATTTCCCTAGTTGGATGAAATTCATAAGACACAAAGGTCCAGGGTCCCCGGCAAGCTTGTAAATTAGCTACTTATGGACAAGCATAGTTTATTTAGTGGTGGGACAGAGGGCCTGTGATACGGAGCCAGGCACCTGGGATAACTATCAAACCATGTTTGGAGGAGACAGGAGATGACACATATCTCCATGATTAGTGTTGGCAGGCAAGGTTCTTTGAGATCCTCTCTCACTCAGCGTGGTAGTTTGAATGAGATTGTCACATTGGCTCATACGGTTGAACGTTCAGTCCCAGTTAACGGAACTGCTTGGGAAGGATTAGGAGGTGTGGCCTTGTTGGAGGAGATGTGACATTAGGGGTAGGTTTTAAGGTTTAAAAACCCCAGGGCCATTTCCCATTAACTCTCACTCTCTCTACCCCCTGGTTATAAGCTCTTAGCTACCGCTCCAACATCACGCCTGCCTCCATGCTCTCCACCATGATGATGATGGACTAACCTTGTCAAACCCTGTCAAGTTCTTTCTCCTATAAGCTGCCTTGGTCATGGTATCTCTTCACAGCAAGAGAAAAGTACTTAAGACACTCGGTAGGTACCAAGACAAAACCCTGTCGCTGCCTGTGTTTCTCTTAGAAGACTGGGCTTCTTTTAAACACCAATGTAAACATTTCTCTCAATTCCTTCTTCCCGTAATGAGTCAACCTTCTCAAATATAAACTTAATAGAGAGTACTTGGCCAGCCAAGTTCCTGCTAGGACTTCATTACTTGTAGGACATTTTGATCTGGGGAACCCTAGAACATATACCTTCATGGGAGCCTTCCTCAAGAAAAGAGCAACAAAAATCTGAAACTGTGTTGATATAAAAACAGATATAGGGTTGGCAAGGTGGCTCGGTGGTTAGGAGGACCCAGTTTGATTCCCACACCCGCATGGCAGTTCACAATAGTCTGTAACTCCCGTTCCAGGTGATATGATGCTTTCTTCTGACCTCTGTGAACAATGCACACACATGGTGTACAAACTAGCAGGCTAACTACTCAGACAACTAAAATAACAATGCATGCATGCATACATACATACCTACATACATACATGCACACATACATATATACACATACATACACACATACACACACATGCATGCATACACACATACATACACACACACATACACACACACATACACACATATATATACACATACACACACACATACATACATACATACATACATACATACATACATACACACACATGCATGCATACACACACACATACACACACATGCACACTGAGGAGATGGCTCAGTGGTTAGGAAGCTTAACAGTCTTACACAGGGCCTAAGTTCCTCTCTCATCACTCCTAGTGGGCTCTTACCGCTGCCTGTAACTCTAGTCCCCAAGGGTCTGGTGCCCTCTGGACATCTATATACACATGGCACATAGAAACTCATGGAGGCAAACATAGACATAAAAATGAAATGAAATAAATATAATATGGGTGAAAATATACAGACTTTGTTCACCACTACATGTTTATTTCATTCTTTGAATTTTAAAAGGAACCAAGTTAAAGCATCTTCAAGGTCCCGAAGGTGTCATGGGCCCCAGACACTGTGCCCACTGTGTCTCATGGGTATATCGGCCGTGCTAGCTATGGGGGCTTTTCAGGACCACGTGCTTGGCACACCCAGTGCAGTAGTCCCTTACTTTCCTTAGTGTTGTCTTCCCAAAGCTCCCATGCCACAGGAACATGACGATTACCTCTCTGAACGTTTTTAGTTTCATACTTTTAAAGTTAAAGGTAACAGCTCTTTTTAAAAGTATGTTTCTTTCTTTCTGTATTTATTTATTATGTGTGGGTGCATGTGCAAGTCAAAGTACACATGTGGATGTCAGAGGACAACCACACGGGTCCTGAGAGACAAACTCAAATCATAAGGCTTGATGGCAAGAGCCTTACCCACTGAGTTATCTCAGTAGCCCAACAACTCTTTTTTTATTTTATGAATTATTAGTGTGAACTCGAATCACTAAGCTCGAGCACAGAGATCTTTACCTGCAGAGCCATCTCCACAGACCAAAGGTAAAGGGAAATTCTGATACCTCTAGAGCCTCATCTCATAATAGAAAAGATGGCAATTATACTACTGAGCTAAACACGAACATAAAGACATTTTAAAGCAGGCTGGAGAGATGGCTCAGTGGCTAAGAGCACTGACTGGTCTTCCAGAGGTCCTGAGTTCAAATCCCAGCAACCACATGGTGGCTCACAACCATCTGTACTGAGATCTGATGCCCTCTTCTGGCATGTCTGAAGACAGGTACTCTGTGTGTGTGTGTGTGTGTGTGTGTGTGTGTGTGTGTGTGTGTGTGTACTTATAAATAAATAAATCTTAAAAAATAAATAAAAATAAAAGAGAAAAGAGTCTGGGGAAATGGCCCAGCAGTTAGGAGCACCTGTTGTCCTTGCAGAAGACATGAGCTTAGGTCCCAGCACCCAAAAGGGGGCTCAAAGCCATCTATAACTCAAATCTTGGAGAATCTAATGCCCTCTTCTGATCTCCATGGGCACAGCACATATATGAAGCATTTACCTACGTGCAGCTAAAACACAGACGCATAAAATAAATCTTTAAAATGAAATAAAAAGTTAATGCACAGACTAGCATATTTAGAACTAGGTTAGCTAAGAGGCTAATAATGGGAAATGAGAAGACATGGCCCCTCCTGACTATGGGCTAGAGTGAAATGCTCCCCATACATCTCAGGCATCTGGATACTGACTTGGTCCCCAGATGGTGACTGTTGGGGAGGATTAATTGTATGGCCTTGCTGGGGGCTGTATGGCCTTGCTGGGGGGGAGTATATCATTTTAAAGGACTTGTGCCATTGTGAGCTGTTTGGGTTCAAATGTGAGGTCAAAGCAGCTGCACTAGCTGCCTGTCACCTGCCGCCTCCAATACGCCATCACGGGCCATTCCTACAGGACAGCAACCCAAATAAACCCTTTCTTCTATAAGGCACTGTTGTGGTTTGCCTTGAAATTTTCTCTGAATTTGTTAAATAAAGGCAAGAGCGTGAGATTTGGACAGAGGGAAAAGTCGGGAGTGAGAGGGGGATTAGAATCAGAGAATAGGGTGAGAGAAGACAGCTGGTGACACTTGAGCCAGTAGAACCTGTCACCTGCAAGGGGGGGAGGGGATTAAACCCAGAAAAGTTAAGAGGAATCAGGGGAGGAGAAAGAGAAGAATCACAGGCCATTCCTGGAGACTTGGCAAATAAAAGGTGCAAGGGATGAGGGATTTGGGAACAAATAGGACCTGCAAATAAACCCTTTTGAGTTCTTTGTATAGAGGAAACTGCAACCACCTTGGCCATGGTGTTTAGTACAGCTACAGAAGCCCTAACTACACACTGATCATCATGGCTGACGTTCTTAGAAGCAGTGTAACTGTTAAAGGCAGTATCATCCTCAGAACAGCCAAATGAGATCCTCTCCTTCCGCATGCATTAGTGTGCTTAGTTTAGCTCTTTAAAGGGGGCAAGGAGTACTTTCTTTTCTGGAAAAACCTTGCCTCAGAAGACCTTTGCCATTCTAGACTATAAGGGTGAATTAGCAAACTGTCTTCCTTCCCTCCCCCCAACACCCCCTCCCCTGGAGCTGAGGACTGAACCCAGGGCCTTGCTCTTGCTAGGCAAGTGCTCTACCAGTGAGCTAAACCCCTACCCTCACAAACTGTCTTAATATGACTGAATATGAACGATCCTTCCTCTCAAAGTGGTCCAGGTTCGTGGCTGCAAAGGGTTAGGGTCCATGACGACTGGGCGTGGCCTCAGGTAGGCATGGTGCTGGAGCAGTCACTGAGAATTCATGTCTTGATCTGCTAGGAGGCAGAGAGCTAACTAGGATGGCATGGGCTTCTGAAACCTCAAATTTCACCCCCCCCCCAGTGACACACGTCCCCTGACGAGACCACACCTCCTAATCCTTCTCAAACAGTTCCACTGCCATATTCAAACATACAAGTCTAGGTGGGCAGTTCTCATTCAAACCACTATACTTTATCACAAACTGTACCCCGAGCTTAAAATGAGATGTGTCAATCTTTGCTTTTTATACCTCGAGCACTACTTTACAATGGTATTACATCTGGTGTAGAAGAAGGGAAACATATGCCATTCACTGTAACTTACAAGTCCCCACACACCTCTTCAGGTAAGTAACTATTCAGGCTTTCCGTGCCACATGGACTCTGTTCTATTTTCTTCTTCTCCTCCTCCTCTTCCTCCTCTTCCTCCCTTCCTCCTCTTCTTCCTTCTTTTCCTCCGCTTCCTCTTCCTCCTCTTCTTCTTCCCCTCTTCCTCTCCTTCCTCCTCTTCCTCCTTTCCTCCTCCCCCTCCTGTTCCTCCTCTTCCTCTTCCTCCTTCTCCTGCTCCTCTTTCTCCTCTTCCTCTTCCCCTCCTGCTCCTCTTCTTTCTCTTCCTCCTTCTCCTCCCTTCTCCTCTCCTCCTCCTCCCTCCTCCTCCTCCTCCTCCTCCTCCTCCTCCTCCTCCTCCTCCTCCTTCCCCTCTTCCTCAGGTACCACATAAAACATAAATGCATTGCTGGGGAGATGGCTAAGTAACTAACGCTCTTGCTGCTCTTACAGAGGACTCAAGTGCAGTTCCCAGCACCACAACCACCTGTAACTCCAGCCCCAAGGATCTGGCCCCCAGGACCACCTGCAAGTCGTACATGGGGGGCAGGGCAGGAGACACACACAGACGAATGAGTAAGAAAACGGATCTTAAAGCACAATAAAGTCTTTCTTTCCTTAGTGGCTGTTGTGCCCACCTCGGCCGGCAAGGAAGACACAACACGGTCGGATTCTTCTCAACAGCCTTTATTGCAGGACCACCTCTTTGCTGATACGGGGACCTCGAGCGGCAAAAGCGCTCGCCTTATATAGACAGCAGGCTGAGGCTATGCTAATTGTCCTTCAGGGATTGGCGGAGCATGAATCCCTCATTAGCAAATTAACGGTCCAGCCAACTGACGCCAGGTGCAAAACCAGCGCATGCGCAGTACCATTGTTCACCACAGGTGGGCGCTGGATCACCTCATTGTCCTAAGGCCGCCCTGGCAAGGGGACAAGTCTGCGCATGCGTTTACTACCAGACGGGACTGGATGTCGACGCCATCTTTGTTTTACCGCGCCGCTCCCTACAAGTGGCCACACAGAAGGAGGGCCCAACTTATCCTGAGTAGGCCACGGCTTGTGAAACTCTAAACAAGACAATAAAAATGAAGTAGAAACAGAGAATGTGTGAAATCAATTCACAAAACAATGAAAATGCCAGGAGTAAATATTCACACGCCATTACATGTGCCACTCTGGGCTGGAGAGACGGCTCGCAGTTCAGAGTGCTTGGTGCTCTTGCTGAGGACCCGCGTTCTGTTCCCTGAAGTCAGGCAGCTCATAACCACCTGTGACCAGCTCCACGGACCCAGTGTCAGGGAGTCTGTGGACGCTCATATACACATGCCCACCAGCACACGTACACGCACAACTCAAAATATAAAAATCAATCTAAAAAGAAGAGAAAAATCTCCACTTTACCTGAAATTCATCAAAACACAGGAGACTAGCCTCTTGGCTGATTTCCTCGGCTATGGGCGCTATCGGGTCGTACGACTTAGCCATGAATCCCACCTTCCTTTTCGGCAAACTCTGTTTAAGGCGGTGTATCCCTTAGATGATGGAAATAAAACAGACGGAATGTTGTATTAATAGAAAAATTTAAGGAACCAGAACGTATTTTTAATCTCTAAATGAAAGTTAACTTGGACATAAAAATTAAGTTTTAATTCCGCACGCAATCGAGTTTAATCACCCCAATTCCATTATTGGAAGGAGTTGCACTGTGTCTACTTCGAAACAAGTTACTCAAATATTATAATCTCAGAACTGTAAGGGAAATTCAAAGTCATTCATCTCGTTTGCAATCAGTGTGTGGGCGGCAGTGATAGGCGGCCAGATGCCAGATGAGGAATGGATGGTCCTGAGGTTGAAGGGCAGAGAGCAGAGGCTGGAAATCGGCCTGGGAAGTACACATCTCGTCCGGCATATCTGATCAGAAGGCTCTCTTGTCTCCAACCCAAAACTCAAGCTGTCCCTGCTTATTCACGATATTCACCCCAAACACTAAAAGTGCCCGTGGGCAGTGGGCAGAGGCAGGGGACGGGGAGGTGTGGTAGTTAGTGGGGGCGGGGGCAGTAGGTGGTGGATGTGGGCAGGGGAGGGAGGTGGGCAGGGGGGCGGTGGGCAGTGACTGGTGGGCAGGGGGGCTGGGGGCGGGAAAGGGGTGGGCACTGGGGGGCTGTGGGGCAGTGGTGGGCAGAGGCAGGGGCGGGGAAGGGGATGGGGCAGGGGTAGCGGGCAGTGAGCGGCGGCAGGGGGGCAGGGGAGGGGCGTGAGCAGTGGAGGAGGTGGGCAGTGGGCAGAGGCACGGAATGGAGGAGGGAGGTGGGCAATGGGGACAGCGGCAGGCAGTGCGTGGTAGGTGGGGGCAGGGGAAGGAGGTGGGCAATGGGGGCGGTGGGCAGTGGCTGGTGGGTGGGGGAGGGAGGTGGGCAATGGGGGCGATGGTCAGTGGGTAGTAGGTGGGGACGGAGGGGGCAGGGAGCTGGGGGGAGGGAAGGGGGAGTGGTGGGCAATGTTCTTATTCTAGGGAGTTATAACTGATAGACAAATGGTACGGACAGTGAAATAATCGACAAACACTGAGAGATAGGCAAGATGGAACATACTTGGATTCCACCAACGGAAGGTGATACAGAAGGATCAGAAAGTATATCCGGCTGTCTCAAAAAGTAAACAAGAAGCCTGGTGAGCTCGCACACCTTTTAACCCAGAACTGAGACAGAAGCAGGCAGATCTCTGAGTTCGTGGCCAGCCTGGTCTACAGATCAAGTTTCAGGACAGCCAGGTATGCACAGAGAAACCTTGTCTCAAATAAACAAAATTAAATTAAATTACATTTAAAAACCCAAGAAAGACCTGTGAACTATAAAATCTACATGCAAATGCAGCTGAGTGCCTCCAAGTCAGGTAAAACAGTAAGGAACCAATCAAAAGCAACTTCCTGACACAGCCGCGGCCTTACCGCGCCTACCAGGCCTAAGCTCTGCGCTCAAATTATGGAGCTGAACTGGTCTTGAGAATTCCCGAGATTCCCCCCTTTTCCATAGACCACGAAACAAAAGATAGTGAAGAAGACCTCACTTCAAGTAAAAGCCTGGTTTTGTTTTGTTTTGTTTTTAAACCTGTACGTTCATTCACTGCAAAGGAAAATGATTTAGTAGTCGTCGCACTGACAACTGCTGCTTGGAATCCCGGACTTACTTTTGTGCACATCTAGCATGAAGCCGTGAAAATGGACCCGCCTTTTTCTCTTCACTTCCACATACTCATAAAACATGTCCATCACCATTGTTTTCCCCGTACCTTAAAAATAAAAATAAAAAGACTGAGGAATACCATTGAACAGTGCGTGCCGCTCACACTGATGACGGCTCATTAGCTCTCGGTAATTAGACGGCTCGCCTGGGAAGCTCCGAGCTGATTGCCTCTGCTTCCTCCTGTTCCCGTTTGTGGTCAGCACGGAGAGCTGAGCCCGTAACCCGGCATGACTTATAGGTCATTCCTCTGTCTCTTCTTCTGAAAGACACTAGAACGAACTAATCTACTGGTGTTAGTGCTCACTGGGAAGTGTGGGGAACTCAGAAATTAAGCGTAAGAATATCAAATGAAGGGGGCTGGCAAGATGGCTCAACAGGCCAGCCTGCACCTTACACTTGGCATGCTACCCTAACCTCCTGCATTTGATCACACACACACACACACACACACACACACACACACACACACACACACACATACACACACACACAACACACAACCACACACCACACACATACACACACACACACACCACACACACACACAAACCACACACACATACACACACACACACACACACACACACACACACACACACACACACACACACACACACACACACACACACACACACACACACACACACACACACACACACACACACACACACACACACACACACACACACACACACACACACACACACACACACACACACACACACACACACACACACACAAAACACACACACAAACACACACACACAAACACACCATACACACAAACACACACACACCACACAAACACACCACACACACACAACAAAAACACACCACACACACCACACACATAGACACACAACAAACACACCACACACACACACACCATACACACACAACAAACACACCACACACACACACCACACACCACACACACACACCAACGTACACATATATCACAGGCATGCTCAACAATAATAGATAAAAATGTCTCTTTAAGGAAGTGAAAAGGTAATAAATGAGAGGAAATGGTCAATTATAATACTTTGTTCTAACACTGAGAACATGTTTTTCAAAACTGAGCCCTACTTCAGAAACCCTGATAATACGTCTTTAGAATTAAATTATCTAGCTTTCAGCACTTGAAAATGTCACTCCCTAGAAGTGCACTAACAGTTGAAGGTCAGTCACCTGACACAGGCAAGCCCAAAACTGTTTCTCTCGCCTCTCCCAGAAAACCTAGTACCTGGGGGCTGAGACAGGGCCCCTAAGACAGCAAAACCAAACCAGCATGTAGGGATCCTGTCTCCTTCCTCCTCCCCCTCCTCCTCCCCCTCCCTCTCCTCTTCTTCCTCCTCTTTCTCCTCCCCTTCCTCCTCCTCTCCTTTCCCCCCACCTCTCTCTTTCGCTCCCCTTCTCCCTCTCTTTGCCTCCACACACGTACACATATCAGGAGGTGCAATTACTAAAATTCAAAGGCAGCTCAGTGAGTAAGAAGACACAGACTCATCTTGGGGCTTTACTCCAGAAAACACTGGGCCCACGCTATTTCAAGGCCAGGGTCCTCGCATGTGAAAATGGAATTCCCAGTCAGGCCTGTCATTAAACGGCTCGCTTAGCTGGAAAGGCGACTCTGGAAAGCGTCAGTGCAGTGCTTGTGGACTCCGCCATCACATTTACCAAAAAGAGTAAAGCAGAGAATTTCCAAATTCTTCTCATGCAGCACTGATCCAGAAAAGCTCTTGAATAACCCAACCAAAAATGTGAGGGACAGATGTGAACTCGGTCTGTATGCAAACTCTCTTCCCAACGGGCTTAAATGGAACGAGGTCATCGTGAGAGCTGGGAGCCAGCCCAAGTTGCTGAGATAAATGAACAAAAGGTGAAAACCACAGCCTCGCCTCACGATGCCTAAACACGTGTGTCAAGAGTAAAAGCTGAGTGCCTCAGTGGTGGCACAGAGGTTGAGAGCACTGGCTGCTCTTCCGGAGGACCCAGGTTCGATTCCCAGCACCCATGTCAGCTCACAATCATCTGTAACTCCAGGTCCAGGGGATCACACCGTCTTCTGGTCTCCTCGGTGACTGGTCGCATCTAAGATGCAGTTATTATGTGGATTAGGCAAATTACATGTCCAGACAAACTGGACAGGAAGCCAGGATAAAGACCGACCCTCCGAGGTAAGATAACCGGTTCATGAAAAGGGTCAGGAGCCATGGGCGCTGGGGCCCATGCCTGGGACCCCAGGCTACAGGAGGCTGAAGAGCAAGCACCGTGAGTCTACAGTCCACCTCAGAGGGGTTCCTTTCCTCTCACTGTGAGTCTACAGTCTACCTCAGAGGGGTTCCTTTCCTCACACTGTGAGTCTACAGTCTACCTCAGAGGGGTTCTTTTCCCGTCCCACAGCCTCCTAACTTCAGTCTCTCTACCCTGCTTCGAAACCAATGAGACGTGAAAGGCAACGGCAAGGCTGAGGTAACTTCCTGAGACCCTTCTACAAGAGTGCAACACTTCACATCAGCAGGAGTTCATCTTACTCCAGTCAGAAAAGGCAGCAAGCAGAGAGGAAACGTAATAAAAGAAATAAAAAATTAGAAATCAATAAACCAGAAGTTAAATCATTAAAACCATTAATATATACATATAAGTATATCTGCATACATACATACATACCCATATATACACACATATATATATTACATGACTATGTATACATTATATGTTATATAAGTATATAATTATACAATATATAATTATATAAATACAGTAACTGTACTGGCTAGTTTTGTGTGTCAACTTGACACAAGCTGGAGTTATCACAGAAAAGGAGCCTGAGTTGTGGAAATGCCTCCATGAGGTCCAGCTGTGAGGCATTTTCCCAATTAGTGATCAAGTCCGGAGGACCCAGCCCATTGTGGGTGGTGCCGTCCCTGGGCTGGTGGTCCTGGGTTCTATAAGAAAGCAAGCTGAGCAAGCCAGGGGAAGCAAGCCAGTAAGTAACATCCCTCCATGGCCTCTGCATCAGTTCCTGCTTCCTGACCTGCTTGAGTTCCAGTCCTGACTTCCTTTGGTGATGAACAGCAATGTGGATGTGTAAGCTGAATAAACCCTTTCCTCCCCAACTTGCTTCTTGGTCGTGATGTTTGTGCAGGAGTAGAAACCCTGACTAAAACAAATTGGTACCAGCATAGTGGGGTATTCCTGTGACAACCTGACCATGTTTTGGGGAGGACTGTGGAAGGACTTTGGAACTTTGAGCTAGAAGAGCTATTGGGATGTTAAGAGCTTCTGTAGGAGCTTGGAAGATAATGTTGAGAACAGTGCAGAAGATGGAGGCCTGGCTTATGAAATTTCAGAGGGAAGGTTAAAACTCTTATCAGGGCTGTTGCTGTTTTGATTGTGAAGGTTCTGTGGTCTTGGCTAGCTGGGCTGAAGAATCAGCTGTGATTAACAAGATACCAGAACTACTAAAGCAAACCTTTGCGTTACTGGGACAATTGATGCTGGTCAGTTGGAGCTAAGAAATTAGCGGTGATTAAGAAGAGACCAGCATCATTGAGGTGAAATCTCCTGGCAAGTGTTTGAGAGCACAAAGAGGCTGTGTTCCAGAGAGAGCCAAGGTTGTACCTTGTGCTGTGGCTGGACTTGGTCATGTGTAAGAGTCACCCAGGTGGTACTGGTCTTGAAGGCACGAAAAGGTCATGAAGAGCAGCTGAGGCTGTGCACTGTGAGAGGCCATGGAAGGCCATGGGTGAAGGCGCAGCCTCAGTTGCAATCGATGGCTCAGGACGGAAGGGGTCACGCAAAGGAGCTGAGGCCTGGCACCATGAAGAGAGCCTGTGAGGGGCTATTGGTGAGGCCTAGCTGCAACGGAAGACAGCAGCGTTCTGGAGATGCCAGTACCATGAGATGACCACCAAGAACACCGCAGCAGTGGAGTAAGGCATCTGGAGCCTAGAAGACAAGCTGTGTGCTACAAAGGGCAGAGCTGGAGGAGTGACCCAAACCCTAAAGGAGCCCAGAAGATCATTGGTGGATCCCAGACATTGAACAGTTAAGAGTTTGAATTCGTTTTTGATTGTGACTGTGAAAGTATATTTAGTGGAGTCCATAGTTAAACTTTGAATTTTAAAGATACTGGACATTTTAAATGGATTGAGCTTTTAATATGTAAAGACTGTGTGACTCTTAAAGTTATTTAGATCTCGGGGATGAATAAGAAGGTAAGGGTTGAAACTTAATAGTGATGTGTTTATGTGTCAAGTTGACAAGGGGTCAGTTGAACTGGCTGGTTTTGTGTGTCAACCTGACACAAGCTGGAGTTATCACAGAGAAAGGAGCCTCAGCTGAGGAAATGCCTCCATGAGACCCAGCTGTAAGGCATTTTCTCAATTAGTGATCAAAGGGGGAGGGCCCAGCCCATTGTGGGTGGTGCTGTCCCTGGGCTGGTGGTCTTGGGTTCTATAAGAGAGCAAGCTGAGCAAGCCAGGGGCAAGCCAGTAAGAACATCCCTCCATGGCCTCTGCATCAGCTCCTGCTTCCTGCCCTGCTTGAGTTCCAGTCCTGACTTCCTTTGGTGATGAACAGCAATGTGGAAGTGTGAGCTGAATAAACCCTTTCCTCCCCAACTTGCTTCTTGGTCATGATGTTTGTGCAGGAACAGAAACCCTACTAAGATGGTAATGTATATTAATAAAGCATATATGTATATATACATGTGTGTACATATATTTAACATATATGAATATATGAGAGGAAACACAAAGCAAAGGCTGGAAGCAGCTGTCACAGCATGTCACTTACGCGAGTTTCCCTAAGGGACCCTGTAGACATTTTACTGGTAGATATTCAAGTGTTTGGTTTCAAGGCCATCTCCAGACAGATTCTAGACAGGTGTGTGACAGGCCATTGGGGGACCCCAGAGCATAGAGGTACTCAGCCACAAGTCACTGTGGTGCACACCTACAGTCCTCAGGGCCAATCTCAGGTACATACTGAGTTTGAGGCTAGCTCAGATTAAATAAGACCCCCATGTCAAAAACCAAAGCAACAGAAAAATAAAGACTGAACGCCTGTGTTCTGCTGGTGGGCACAGTGGCCCAGCCAACCGCTGTGGCACAGTATGGCCGGCTCCTGAATGAAACACAATACAAGCGTTATCCGGCAACTCCACTTTGGGGTACACAGACCGGCTGGAAGGGGGAGGATAAAGTCTGTGCAGTAATGTTCATATCAGCTTTACTCGCAATAACAGAAGACGGAACGGCTCCAAACACCCTCCGATAAATGGCTAACAGCCTGTGGTATACACAGGTGAGGGAATACTACTAGGCCTTTAAGAGGAAGAAAATTCATGTGTGATTGGATTTATTTTTGCCCCTGAAAAAAGTATTTTTAGTTTATTCTTGATATATTCTTTAAATTACCTCACTTCAAAGTAATAGCTTATAAAGTTTATTTTAAACTATACTGATGGTTTAAAAATGGGAAGAACATGAAAACAAAGACTCACTCTATGGGGGAAATTCTGGTGTGGGGGACAAGATAGATGAATCTTGAATATATTTTAATAAATAAAATAAGCCAGATAGGAAAGCGATTCCCTCTCTGTGAGGAGCCTAGAGTCAGACTCGCAGCACGAAGGAGAACAGTGGTCTCCGGGAACTTGAAGGCTGGAGAAAAGGGGTAAGTGGAAACTGGGAATAAACGATCAAGAGAGCAGTGGCTCATCGGTCTATGCACGACATCCCCAAAGTCACACATTGTCTGGCACGGGACAGGCACTCAACAAGACGCCTCTCAAGTGGTGAGGACGAGGCCAGAGGACCTGGGGACGAAATGGAAGGAGTCTGACACTGAATTCTACCAAACTCAAAATGTTGCTCTGTTCTCTAAGAATCATAAAGGAAACCAGCTGTTTTCTCAAGAGGGGGCATTGCCAGGGTATCAATGTTAACAATCTAAAGCTTTAAGTGCTTACAGTCAAGTCCTAATGTAAGAAGTCCAAAATAGGCTGAGCCACCGGCTTACTGCCCCAGACGGCATCCTGGGCCTCCGCCTGGGTCAGGAACCTACGCAGGAGGGAACCAATCAGAACCTGGGGCTGCCGAGGCCTACAGGCCACAGCCAACGCTGGCGCCATCCGCCACACCCATTTGACCCTCTACTACCTCGGTCAGATTCTGAATATTAAAAAGCAGGGTGTCTGCGTGGTGCATTTGAGGAACTCAGGGACGTTGGACAGCCTAAGCTCTTTAGACGAAACAGTTTATAAAAGACTGTGGAAGAGACACTGGATGCCCTGGCAGAGTTCTTTGAAGACCTTGCAGATAAAAGCCCTACACCCTGAAGGGCTATGATGTCTCTTTTGGGGATGGCGTGCTCGCCATTAAGCTGGGTGGAACTCTAGGGGCCTACATGATCAACAAGCAGACCCCAAACAAGCAAATCTGGTTATCTTCTCCCTCCAGTGGCCCCAAGCGCTATGACTGGACTGGGAAGAACTGGATATACTCCCATGACAGCCTGTCTCTGCATGAGCTGCTGGCCAGGGAGCTGACTGAAGCTTTAAACACCAAACTGGACTTGTCTTCATTGGCCTATTCTGGAACTGGCACTTGACTGCTGGCCAGATTCAGGCAAATAAAAAAATAAAAAGGAGGGGGGGGGAGGAGGGGGAAGAGGAGGGGAAGAAGAAGAAGAAGAAGAAGGAAGAAGAAAAGAAGAAGAAGAAGGAAGAAGAAAGAAGAAGAAGAAGAAGAAGAAGAAGAAGAAGAAGAAGAAGAAGAAGAAGAAAAGAAAGAGAAGAAGAAGAAGAAGAAGAAGAAGAAGAAGAAGAAGAAGAAGAAGAAGAAGAAGAAGAAGAAGAAGAAGAAGAAGAAAACAACCAGAGACATCCCTAGTGGTTCCTTCTCTCCCCTGCAGACGAGGCTGTAGGTGGTGTCTTCACGCCCCTCCAGCCCCGGCCTCAGCCAGCTTCTGGAGTTGAGTGTGATGTAGAACACACCAGGCTGATGGGACAAGTGCCTCCTAGGCAGCTCCGGGTAAGGATGGTAGGACACGTGCTTCCGCTCTCTTCTCATATCCCAGACAGATCATTAACCCTGCCCATTCACTGCAGTGAGAACTGAAGTTCCCAAAGAAAGGAAAGAAGAAAGAAGGGAGGGAGGGAAGGAGGGAGGGAGGGAGGGAGGGAGGGAGGGACGGCTGCACCTGTGTAAAGATTCTACAAGACTAAATGACTAAACTGACAAACCAGAGCTAAGTTAACTCAGCTATTTTTTTTTAAAGATTTATTTATTTATTGTATATGAGTACGGTGTCACTGTCTTCAGACACACCAGAAGAGGGCATCAGATCATTACAGATGGCTTGAGCCACCATGCGGTTTCTGGGATTTGAACTCAGGGCCTCTGGAAGAGCAATCTTAAACACTGAGCCGTCTCTCCAGACCTAACTCAGCTATTTTTAGTCCCTTTGAAAGCTACCCATTGTGCACACCTATTCCTGACCTAACATCGTTGTGACTATCAAAACTTTAAAACTTCTCAGCCGACCACTAACACGAAACTTAGCAACGTCACCAGGTCTCAAACTTACCACAGTTGTCTTGCCTGGCTGCAGCCCAAACACCTGAGGCCCGCCAGTGTGTTTATTTACAACTTCCTTTGTTCTGCAACTGCAAGAATCTTGTGTAAGCACTTGCACGTGGAGTGCAGTGTTTGGGAAACCTGACTCTGTGTTTTTAGGCCCTGGCCACTCATTTGGATCCAAAAAACAATGGCCTCTTCCTCTTTGAGCTGGGAGCTGGGTTTTTGCCTTGACAGTAGTCTTCTGGTCAAAGACTTGTGACAGAACCAGCTACATGCCAAGAATGGGGCCACAATGACCATTACAACCACCAGTGCTGCTACTGCCGTTAGAGGTTTTCAGCCTCTGGACGTAATGGGCAAAGTATAAGTACTATTGCTGAAAATAATTTTTGATGAGGCTTGGCCTGTTGCTATGACTTGTAATGTTGAATACTGGCCCCAAGGTCTGGCTGCCCCCAGAGATGAGGAAATCTTCACGTACAGCAAGTGATGCTGTGTAACTGTGGTGGTTTGAATGTGCTTGGCCCAGAGAGTGGCATGATTTGAAGGTGTGGTCTTGTTGGAGTCAGTGTAGCCTTGTTGGAGGAAATCTGTCACTGTGGATGTGGGCTTTAAGAACCTCATCCTAGGGAGAAATGGCTCAGCAGTTAAGAACACTGACTGCTCTTCCAGAGGCCCTGAGTTCAATTCCCAGCAACCACATGGTGGCTCACAACCATCTGTTTGTTTGTTTGTTTTTTTTTTTTTTTTTTGGTTCTTTTTTTTCGGAGCTGGGGACCCAACCCAGGGCCTTGTGCTTCCTAGGTGCGCTCTACCACTGAGCTAAATCCCCAACCCTCTCACAACCATCTGTAATGGGATCCAATGACCTCTTCTGGTGTGTCTGATGACAGTGTACTCATATAAATAAAATTAAATTAAAAAAAAAAAAGCACCCTCATCCCATCCTAGCTTTCTAGAAGTCAGTCTTCTCCCAGCAGCCTTCAGATGAAGATGTAGAACTCAGCTCCTCCTGCCCCATGCCTGCCTGGACGCTGCTACACTCCTACCTTGATGATAATGGACTGAACCTCTGAACCTGTGAGTCAACCCCAATTAAATGTTGTCCTTATAAGAGTTGTCTTGGTCATGGTGTCTGTTCACAGCAGTAAAACCCTCACTGAGACAGTAACCTTGCTCCTAAATTTAAAGCTATTGGTTATATAGATACCTACAGCCTATAGTTTGGATGAAGAAAGGTAGGTAGTATTTTGGTCCCTAGGCTTAGGGTCTGAGGAGGACCATGAGGGGTAAAAGAAGAAGGTAGAGAGAGGAGAAAACTCTATGGGTAGGTGAGTCATGAAAACATGGCCATGAGGGCTCAACTAGACTTAAGAGCAGTCCAGACAGAACATGGAAACTCATAACTCGGGGTTATTAATAGGACATAGACACTAATAGCCTAGAGGGTAGATATCTGCCCAGCCCTAGCAGTTAAAGGCTTATCAGAAATAGAGAGGTTTTGTGTCTTTTATCTGTGAACTGAATGATCAAAGGCAGTGTAGAAACCCCTGACTGAGAATAAAATATGCTACAATGTTAATCCACCAACTTTTTTTTTTTTTTTTTTTTTTTGGTTCTTTTTTTCGGAGCTGGGGACCGAACCCAGGGCCTTGCGCTTCCTAGGCAAGTGCTCTACCACTGAGCTAAATCCCCAACCCCTAATCCACCAACTTTAAATACCAATCCTGTGGAGGTTCCCTGGATGTAGGGTCCACCCCAGCCCCTCGTTTCCACCCGTCTGTGAATAGAGTACATTACAGCGGGCACCACAGTGCACAGGACAGTGGCGGAATGCATGGTAGCGAGTGGGGTTAGGAAGCAGATATCTCCTTCCCAGTAAACCTCCTTACATTTGGCAGCTGATTCTTAAGTCTAGAAAGGGAGGGTGAAGAGTAAGAGTTTAGACTAGGGTGGCGTTCTGAGACTATTCTTCCAGCCAGAGTCCCCCAAAATGAGAACTTGGTACTTTTTATTATTACCCCTTTTCTGAGTATTGTAAACTGGCTCTAACCAACAAAAGGTATCTCACTTCCTGGTTCAAGGTTGGTTTCTCTTCCCCTCTTTATTATAAAGGTATTTTAAACAACAGTTATGTGTTCCAGCCTGCATCAAACATCCCCAATTATACTTATATTCGCTGTCTCTATCTCTGTCTCTGTCTCTGTCTCTGTCTCTCTCTTTCTCTCTCTCTTTCTCCCCCAGCCTCTCCCTCCCTTCTTCCCTCTTTGTTCTCTTGGTTTTGTTTGAGGCAAGGCCTTACAACATAGCCCAGGCTAGCCTCAAGTTCATGCTCCTCCTGCCTCAGCCTCCTGAGTGCTAGGATTACAAGTCTGGGACTCCTTCGTGGCTAGTTCTTTCAAGAACTCCGATGCATTATTCTAAATTAAGGGATTATTCCGATCTCTTCATTTAGACAATTCCAGCAAACTTCACCGTCCCGTTTGTCAAGCCCTTCTGCATATGTCTTCACTAACCATCTCTATTTATAGTTCAGTGGTTAAGGTAACAGGAACAACAGAGAGCATATCTTTTGCAATGACTGAACATGAGAGGGAACGATCAGGAACTGTGATATCCTCCCAAAGAACAAGAGTTGGCCAGAGTGAGGGCCCTGAGCAGTGCCCCAGGCACAGAACACTGACGAGCACCTGCTGAAAGTGAGGAGGAGACCACCCATCTGGATGAGAGGAGACCACCCATCTGGATGAGGAGACCACCCATCTGGATGAGGAGACCACCCATCTGGATGAGGAGGAGACCACCCATCTGGATGAGGAGGGATGAGGAGGAGACCACCCATCTGGATGAGGAGGAGACCACCCATCTGGATGAGGAGGAGCACCACCCATCTGGATGAGGAGGAGACCACCCATCTGGATGAGGAGGAGACCACCCATCTGGATCAGGAGGAGACCACCCATCTGGATCAGGAGGAGACCACCCATCTGGATCAGGAGGAGACCACCCATCTGGATCAGGAGGAGACCACCCATCTGGATGAGGAGACCACCCATCTGGATGAGGAGGAGACCACCCATCTGGATGATGAGGAGACCACCCATCTGGATCAGGAGGAGACCACCCATCTGGATGAGGAGGAGACCACCCATCTGGATGAGGAGCACCACCCATCTGGATGAGGAGCACCACCCATCTGGATGAGGAGCACCACCCATCTGATGAGGAGGAGACCACCCATCTGATGAGGAGGAGACCACCCATCTGGATGAGGAGGAGCACCACCCATCTGGATCAGGAGGAGACCACCCATCTGGATCAGGAGGAGACCACCCATATGTTTGAGGAGGAGACCACCCATCTGGAAACTCACAAAGACCAGCAGAGTTGCTGGGAAAAGGCGAGTCTGCCCAAGGCACAGAACTAGGAGAACGAGGAACTGCTGCCACTGAGGCCCTTACGGTGTCTAATAACTAATGTAAAGGAAACTGCAGGGTGATGCTGAGGCAGGAGGATCACTTGAGTTCATAAGACCCTGCTTCAGGGGTTCTGGAGGGATAATAGTAATAACCAGGTCACTACTCTAAGGCTTAGATCATGAATAGAAATGTGTGTGGAAATTAAAAAGTAGACAAGAATAAGCTCCTTTCTAGAAAGAAACTGTCTATCACCGACAGAGGGCTTCTGTCCCAGGGGTCGCCCCAGCGTACACAGCACTGACAGTTGTGTGACATGGCTTATGCCCTAAGCTGCAGCCCCAGCCTGTGAGCATCATCAGTGGTGGAAGCTTTTGGCTGTCCCTCCCTCTCACGTCAGACTCCTCATCCTGTTCTCCTCGGCTTTGGGACTGAGAGGTGTGGACACAGAAGGTTTTACCCCTGAGGGAAAGCTGTAGAGCCTCCTTGACTGGCCCACCCAAGACTTATTCAACACTTACCAACGTCTCCATAAACATACAGGCCCTTTGGAGGTTTGTTCCTTGAAAAAAGCTGCAAATTAAGAACAAATTACAAATTTTCTACCATGCAAATAATTACATATAATCATATATACATAATGTTCCCAACTGTGCTATATATAGGACTTCGAGGGGGCAATTATATACAATAAGTAGGAAAAAAAAAAAACTCGGTGTGAAAGTCTTCAAAGCCAAAATATTATGCAGCCTTTAAAAGGGAGGTATTTTTGATAGACCCCCCAACACAGTTAAATCTTGAGGATTTATTTATTTAGTAAAATAAGCTAGTCACATAAAGATAAATACTTCTGACCCGTGTTACCAGGGTGGAGGTGAGGAATCGCTGTTCAGAGGATATGGCGTCCCATTTGTGTAACATGAGGACGTGGGAAGGAGTAATACAGAGAACTATGTCGACATTTGTCCCCCCTGAGCTGTGTAATGAGGAGTGCTTATGATGGCTATCATGGTGACAGACATCCCAGCACACAGGAGGCTGAGGCAGGAGGATGGCTGGACTATACAACCAAACCTGTGTTTAACAGGCAAAACCTGAAAGCACGACTCAGAATCCAATCCCTAACACTCCTGTTTCTGTTGTGTAGCCCACGGGTTCATTCAGCTCTACCAAATCCATCTCCTGATGTGGGCCACACCCTGGCACAGGCCACACAAGCAGGTCTCTCCACTCTGATTCCAACTATGCCCAGCTTCCCTATGTCCCTTGCAAGTCACTACTCTTAAGACACAGCTAAAAACAGATTCCCACCCGCCAACATCTGCGGTTTGCTTTCTTTTTGTGTGAAACATTGTGTCGATAGGTTTTCAACTTGCCAACAACAAAAAGGATTACACCCTTAAACAATTTTAGAACAATGTCCTATTTGAAACCTAGTATAATACCTAAAAAAAGAAAATCTCTAACTATATTTTTGCAATGTTAGAAATCCCCCTCCTCTGTGTTTGTTTGTTTGTTTGTTTTGTTTTTCCAGATAGGGTTTCTCTGTTAAGCCCTGGCTGTCCTGGAACTTCCTCAGTAAAGCAGGCTGGCCTCAAACTCACAGAAATCTGCCTGCCTCTGCTTCCTTGAGTACTGGGATTAAAGGTGTGTACCCCACTGTCCAGCTAGATATCTTTTGAAAGCGATTCTGTGTTGATAACTGGGGTGTCAAGGCCTAGGTGACTGCTGCCTGTCTAGCCAGGCATTTTATGCTGCTACTACTGTTACTAGGGAACTTTCTCCTGCCCTAGTTGGTTGCATATTGTTGTGTTCTATGTTCTGACCAATCACAATACAGGTCAGTTAGAACTGCTTTGTATAGGTGGCCAAAATAAACCTGGACCCAGGACCCAAACCAACCACCCAGAAGCATTTCCTGCTCCTGAGTATAAGCTTTTATGGGTTTTGCGTATATAAGCTGCCCCTGGGATGGACCCCACCATGAGAGAGACACCTGCTTCTAATATAAGAAGCCGTAACACTTCTATTGTGAGTAGGGATCGAGTAAAGTTTTAAGTTCCCAAGACCTCCCTGGGAACTGACATCCCACTCGGCAGAAAGAGACAAGTACGTGGGTAACTGACATCCTGGTTTGCAAGTAAAGACCTGAATGTTGGGCAGGACAAGTCCCCGCCACAGTTGGACACCCCAGCCAATGGGAGCAGGATGAATGTACGACAAAGACATGTTCCTAAGGAAATCCCTATACCTCAATCCTGATTGGTGACGTAACGGCACAGATGTTTGTGGATTTCAGGCTTAAAAGCTCTGTAGGATCCTGGCTCATGGTCACAGTCAGGTCTGCGGCCCTGATGGATCCATCCTAGGCTGAATGCTCAGTAAACTATCCTGTCCGACTGAGATTGGAGTTTGTGTGGTTTGTGGGGCAACTCCTGGATCCCAATGTGGGGGTGTTGTAACTCATAATTCTTCAAAATACATTCTGTAAGAATAATTCTTATTGTTACTCCTGTTGTTTGGGGGTTTGGTTGGTTGGTTTTTAAAAACTGCATACCCTTGTATCTGCATGGCCTTGGTTGGCCTGGAACTTGCTGTGGTGGCCAGACTGGCCTTGAACTCACAGGTCCCCAGTTCTGGGATTAAAGGTGTAAGCCACCACACCTGGAATAGTTTTTCTTTCTCTGGTATTTGCTGAAGCCTGCTCCCCCAGCATAGCTGCGGCCATTTTGTTCCATGCCTGCAGTCATTTCATGTTGTTACTGACACAGAAAAGTAGCTTGACTCGGAGCAGGGTCAAGCTGACCGCATACCCTGTTATGGTCAGAGGTTTGTTAATCCTAAGAAATTCCACCACCGTAAGCTCCATTTAGGACCAATCAGAATAAAGGTCAGTTAGAACTGCTCTGTCTGGCTAGCCAAAATAGCTTGAGTCAGAGCCGACCATTGGGCAGCACTTCCTGCACCTGCAAATGAGCTCATTGTGGGTTTGACCTTTATAAACTGGCCCTGGGAAACATTCGAGGTCGAAGTCAGCTCCTGAGTCTAGGCTATGTCCCTGATCAATCAGTCAGTCTTGGGGTATGCATTCAATAAACCAGCTCTGTTCGACTGGGATCAACGTCTGAGTGGTTTGTGCAGCAATTCTCAGACCTCGTCAGCATTGTTCCCATGGAACTATCAATAAACATTAAATAAACAAAACTCAGTTAGAAAAACGACAAAGCTGGAAGGAGGGCTTCACTGGGGCTCAGCGTCTCCAGCAAGCGTAGCACTGAGGATGGGGTGAACATCTCCGTGACAGGATGCTTCCCAGAATGGCGGGGACTCCGTGCTCAGTACTTCAGGAAGAGGCACTTATGGGTCTGTCTTCTTCTGTTCTTTCCTATTCAATAACCCAGTATGTTCTGGAAAGAGCACCTGTCAGGATTTTGTATGCTACACATACAGTTTATGTTACATTGCTTTATATATTTTAAAAATATATTTTATTAATTTTTTTTGAAAATTCATATTTACTTCCCATTTTCCTCTTTTTAAATTAAATTGAATTTGGGCTTGGTGAATTTTTAGGGGGGAAGGATGTCTCGGGTTTTGACAGAGGGTCTTACTTACTATGCAGCCCTGATGGTGGCCCGAACTCTCTATGTAGACCAAGCTGCCCATAAAATCACAAGGATTTGCCTGTGTCTGCGTCTGAGTGCTGGGACTCAGGGCCTGTAGCATGATGCCCCGTCCTACATTGGACCTTATATGTTTTTAAATGGTAAGGAGATGCTGTTAGGTATCCATGGCAATCTAGCACTCGGAGGCTCAAGAAAAAGGATCTGGAGTTCAGGGCTAGCCTGGGCTACTTGTCTCAAAAAAAAAATTAAGGATGAGATAAAACTATTTGGTAGACCTTTGCCCACTTACATGACCCAAGACCATCACCCAGTGCCACCACAAAAAAAAAAAAAAAAAAAAAAAAAAAAAAAAAAAAAAGCTGATAGACAAAATAGAGAAGTTCTGACTACTTAATTTAAAGCCTGGATACCAGATGGCACGTGCCTTTAATCACAGAACTCAGGAGGTAGAAGCATACTGATCTCTGTGAGTTCGAGGCCAGCTTGGTCTACAAAGCCAGCTCCGGGACAGACAGGGCTGCTATACAGAGACACCCTGTCTCGAAAACCAAAATTAAAGTAGAAATAAAACCCAGATACTGTCTACCAATGCAGGTTACGCACGCTCTATCTAAATGACACTAGCATTTTTATTGCAGTTACGTGTTTCTATGTTTGCACACAGAGGGCGTATGTGCATTTCACAGCTTTTCTGTTGAGGACAGAGGACAGCTTTTGAGAGTCAGTTCTCCCTATCCACCCCGTGAGTCCTAGAGATCAAACTCGGGCTCAGGCTTGGCTGATAGCAAATATACCCACTGCACTCTCCCACGGGCCGTAAATAATGTCATATACAACAGTCCGCCCTCATCTCAGGAAGCATGGCCCTCCTGGACCTCTAGACTTTGACTATCCTGAACCCCATACATGCCACACTTCCCTATATAGACCCTTGATATCAGCTGTAACAGCCAACAATAAAGGCATTATCAAAACATATATAATGAAACTATTTAAAACTTGCATGGTGAGGTGGCCTCGGCCGTGAACAACGCAGCAGTGGCCAAGATTAAGTGGACCTGCGCGGCAAGAAGGAGGAGGAGCTGTTGAAACAACTGGACTATCTGAGGGTGGAACTGTTCCAGTTTCACGTCGCCAAACTGACAGGCGGCGCCGCGTCCAAGCTCTCCAAGGTACGAGTCGTACGCAAATCCATCGCCCGTGTCCTCACTGTCATTAATCAGACTCAAAAGGAAAACCTCAGGAAATTCTGCAAGGGAAAGAAGTACAAGCCCCTGGACCTGCGCCCAAGAAGACAGGATGAGCCATGCGCCACCGGCTCACCAAGCACGAAGAGAAGCCAAGACCAAGAAGCAGCAGCGGAAGGAGCGGCTGTACCCACTGCGCAAGTCGCAGCAAGGCCTGAGACGACGAAGACAATGACAGTAAACCGCAAGACTGATGGCGGGGCTGGGGGGGGGGAGCTTGCCAGGAATACGGGTGCTGAAGAGACGCTCAGGGATAAGAGCACTTGAGGCTCTTGCAGAAGACTGGGTTCGATTCCCAGGGCGCTCAAGGCATCACGACCAACTATTTATTCTATTTCCAGGGGGATCCACATATCTGGCCTCCTCACATATCTGGCACTATGTCATACATACATACATACATACATACATACATACATACATACATACATGCATGCATGCATACAGAGAGAGAGAGAGAGAGAGAGAGAGAGAGAAACACTCATGCACAGAAAATAAAAATAACCCCCTCTTTTGCTTTTTCTTGCTCTTCGCTTCTCTGCTCTCTTCCCCTCTGTTGTCCCTGTCCCTTCTCTCCCCACCCCCTTACCCTGACACACTCATGGCCTCCTTTGTTCCTCCCTTCTTCTACTCTTCTTCTCTCATTAAACCTCTTCACGTGGAAAAAAAAATTAACTCCAAAGGTCTAAGCAATTCAGTTGGTTAGTAAGCTCAAGCAATTTTAGATCTGTATGTAGCCTGGGACCACAGCTCAGCAGCAGACAACAGCCTTGCGTGCACAAGTCCCAGGGTTCAATTCCTGGCAGCACAGCTGAATGGTATACCAACAAACAATGCTGTCAAAATTTGCTAGTTAGTCTACTCGCTCTTGAATGGTTCTCTGGAACCTTCTCTGTCTCCTTGAAGCTAACCTACACCCCTGTCACTTTCAGATAATGGCTCCTGCTTCTCCATAGAGAGAAACCAGAAGGTGTCTTCCCTTGTGAAACTGCAGCCCTGGTGGATGGGTTCCAGGGCGTGAGTTTAGTGAATGATCCCAGTGTGACTGAGATCAGTGTTTGAGTGGTTTCTGGGGGCATTTCCTGGACCTCAATGCTGTAAATTGCTTTTGGTAGGATGGCTGTTTTCACAATATGAATTCTATCAAACCATGAACATGGGTTATTTTTCCATTGTTCTAGAGTTTTCTCAATCTCCTTCTTCAGAGATTTTAAGCAAAGTCTCACAGTAGTCTTGCCTGGAATTTACTATGTAGATGAGGCTGGCCTCCAACTCAGACAGCCTCCTCTCCCTTTGCACACTGAGTTGAATCAGCCGGCGAGAAATCAGAAAGAACTAGAAAGGGTGAGCTTATTCAGCAGTAAGTCTCAGAGGCTGAAAACATTCTGGATTAGATTGTAGGGAGGCTGGAAGCTTCCAGGACTATGTCTAGGTTAGGAGAAGGAGACAGTAAGGCTCCAAGACACAATTACTTCAGGAGGATAAACGTTTCAGTTATAGTTCTTAGCTAGTACGTTAGACGCCTGGAATCCCAGGGTCGTCCTCCAACTGGGAACCTCCATTCAGATCAAGACGCTGCCCCCCCCCCATTACTCAATGATTTCCTGATCATTCTGAGGCTTATGCTCATGTCCAGGTGTCCTATCGATTAGTGGGAGATGGAGGAGGGGTGAGGGAAGGGAGGGGAGGGGCATGGGAGGGGACAAGCCAGAATCAGAGTTTCACATAGGAGCTGGAGACCGGGGAGGATTTGCTGGAAAGCTGCTTCTTGTCTCTTGTCTCCCAGTGGCACATAGGGGTCCCTAAAAGTACTTGTTGCTACACCTAAGTTCCCAGCACTAGGGAGGGGGAGGAAGAAGGATCAAAATCTGAAGCTGGCTTAGGTTACCTGGCAAAACCTTGCCTTAGAAAAGTTAAAATCACTTATGTCTGTCTATTCTGTTATCAGAGATGGAGAGGTGTTTTGTTTCCTCAGTGTAGACGGGGTCTCTTTTTGCTTCCCAGGCTGGTCTCCAGTTCTTGGCCCCTAATCAGGGGGCTTCCTGAGTAGCTAGAACTGTAAGTGAACCCCATCATGTTCCAACTAGTTCCCCCCTCCCTCCCTCCCTCCCTCCCTCTCTCCTTCCCTCCCTCTCTCCTCCTTCCTCCCTTCCTCTCCTTTCCTCTCCCCCCTTCCATTGGATGCTTAAATCCCACCGTTTATCAAATTAACCTAAAATACAAATCATGAGAATCAGTGGGTAGAGCGGCATGTTCGGGGCTGCGTCTACACAAGAGGAGCGCTGTGCGTGTGTGAACTCCTGAGCTTACCGTGTCCTGTCAGTTTGCCGCCGCAGCTTTTTGCGATGGCAACATTAAGCCAACGGGACTGGGTTTGAGCAAGGGGGACACACACGACGGAAGGTGTCTGCGGTAGGTGCCACATCTCTGTTCTGCCACAGCTCCATCGCTGGCTTCCGGCTGCTGCTCTGTAAGCCGTTTCTTGGGTTGTAGAATCCGAAAGCCCCTTCGTGTAGATACTTAAATGTGCTTAATTATACAAGCACACTGGGCAAATCGGTGTACTTTAGGTTAGGAGGGCTCTTTGGAAAATCAGCTAAAGCCATTTAAAGAAAACATTTTCATTTAAGGAGAGTTTATGGATGCTAACGTATAGTTCTGTTGTTCTTTTTTTTTTTTTTTTTTTTTTTAAGATCTTTAGAAACCTGAAGGGTGTACTTTTATTAAAAGTGGCCCACGTGGAGAACGCCACCATGCCAGTCTTTAAGAGATGTAATTATGTTCGGCGTTCCAGCTGGAATCATTGTCTCCAACTCCGCCATTTGGGGAGATAATAACGCAGTGGGGAAACAGGAAAAGTGATATTCCTGCATTTTAAACAAATTGAAAACAATACTTTTTATCTTAACAGCACTACCCTTATTATCTAGTTGTCCTGATGGAGACTGTGCTGGAGTGGGAGGGCGGATAATCCAGAAAGGCAGAGGGTGTGCCTTTTAATTTAGAATGCTGATGAGAACCACCGTGGATCGTGATGGGTAGGGCTGGAAAAAACCTGAAACCTTTATTTTTGAGACAGTGTCTTGCTGTGTAGCCCAGGCTTGCCTTGCCTTGGGATTTTCCTGCCTCTGTCCTCTGAGTGCTGGGATGACATGGGTGTATACGTGCCCAGCACCTTGGGTTTTTTTAATATTAAAGTTTTTAATGACATAGAGAACAAAAGATAAGATCTAAATCGTTAAAAGTAAATATTTGGAATGGTTGCTTTGAGTTTACAGCACTTAAAGCAAAGGAGTAGTTTGGAAAGCAAATATCTGGAATGTCAAAATCCAGGTTGGATATGCAGTCCCAGGATGGTCCCTAGGGACTAGAGAGATGGCTCAGGGGTTAAGAGCACTGACTGCTCTTCCAGAGGTCCTGTTCCATTCCCAGCAACCACATGGTGGCTCACAACCATCTGTAATGAGATCTGCCCTCTTCTGGTGTGTCTGAAGACAGCTACAGTGTACTCACATACATGAAATAAATAATTTCTTAAAAAAAAAATAAGACGGGGGTTGGGGATTTAGCTCAGTGCTAGGTCCCTAAAGCGGGGTGTGGTATTGAGTCTTTAATCCCAGCACTGGGGAGGCAGAGACGGTAGACACTTTATAACCAGGTTTTGTATCAAAGAAACAAAGTTGCATGCGTTAGGAATCATCTTGATACAGTGTGGCAAATGGGATGAATGAGAAGAAACTATGGAAGAGACACCACGCCCCTTTGCTCCTCTCACAAGCCAAGCCAGTGTCCAGGGACAGCAGGGTCATTGTGGTTCAAAAGGCAAAAGCAAGAGGACGGCTCCATTGTGGTCCCTGTCAGTGTATAGGACCACTGAACAAACTGCAGCAGCAGGAACCAGGAGCAGCAGGGAGAGCAGAAGCCTTCTCTTTCTCAGAGTGCCTTCTGCCCCTCTTGGGGCTCTGGCATTTTTTTTCCCTCTCCAGAGTCCCCAGAATTAAACTATCTGCAGCTGGCAAAAATTATGCCCTTCCTAGAGCACGAGCCAATTCTGGTTAATGGCTGTGGACAAACGAAAACAGCCCCATATCCCACACCTGGGAATAAAACAAAAACATATTCTCATAACATTACTGGATTTTTTTTTTAAGATTTATTTATTTTATGTATGGGAGTACACTGTCTCTGTCTTCAGACACACCAGAAGAGGGGCGCCAGATCCCATTACAGATGGTTGTGGGCCACCATGTGGGTGCTGGGAATTGAACTCAGGACCTCTAGAAGAGCGGTCAGTGCTCTTAACCGCTGAGCCAGCTCTCCAGCCCACATCACTGGATTTTTAAAGAAACCAAAACTCTCACTGGAATCATGCAGTGCCTCAAAGCTGTGCTACTGGCATCGCCCTGGGGAGGCAGCACATGGTCAGGACCCTGTGTCCTAAAGCACATGCTCAACTACTGACCTCTGCTCGAGCTATGAAAGGTGGAAGCACACAGATGGCTTGGGATTTCCTTTCCGTCTGTTGTTTATATGCCTGTTTATTAATACGATCGTTTGTTGAGAAAGGGTTTCATATAACCCAGGCTGTCCTTGAACCCCCTATGTACTCTAGAAAGAATATCCTGCTTCCACCTCCTAAATGCTAAGATTACCAAATGGCTCAGCAGGTGCAGCTCGCCACCGAGCCTGATAGCCTGAGGTTACTCCCTAGGACCCACACAGCACAAGGAAAGACCAGGTTGATCTCCACTGGAGCATCCCCGCTCACCCACATATAGACAATAAACAGATATAATCTAAGAAGAGGAGGAAGAGGAGAAAAGTAAGAAGCCAGCCATGGCAGTGCACACCTTTACTCCCAGCACTTAGAAGGCAGGGGCCGGTGGATCTTTGTGAGTTCAAGGCCTGGCTGATCTACAGAGTGTTTCAGGGAATCAGAGAACCCCTGACTCAAGAAAGAGGGAGAGGGGAGAGGGACAGGGAGGCAGGGACAGGGAGAGGGAGGGGGAGAGGGAGGGGGAGAGGGAGGGAGGAGCGGAGGAGAGGGAGAGAGAGGGGGAGAGAGGGGGAGGGAGGGGGAGGGGGAGGGAGAGGGGGAGGAGAGAGGGGGGGGGAAGAGAAAAGAGAGAAGGGAGAGGAAAAGGGGAGGGGGGGGGAGGGGAGGAGGGGGAGGGACAGGAGGAAGGAGGGAGGGGAGGGGGAGGGGAGAGGGAGGGGGAGAGAGAGGAAGAGGAAGAAGAGTCATTGAAATCTGAGAAGTTGACTCAGTGAATAAGGGCATCTGTCACCAAACTTGACAAACTTCATTCTCTGGGCTGCACATGGTAAGAGAGAACTCAGTCTTGAAAGTTATTCTCTGACTTCCACATGGGCAGCTTGGTACATACGCATGTGCTTGTTCATACAAGTACACACAAAAGGAAATGTAGCTAATTAATTAATTTTAAAAAAGGAACTCTTTGAAGGAAAATACCTAATTCTTGAAGAACTAATATTGATGAAGGGCTCTAACATCTCGGAAAGCCCTTAGAGATATGAACTTCATACAAAGGCACCAGCAACGGGAAACAGAGCGAGCTGGTAAGGAGCTCGGGAGGGACAGCTTTAAAGGGGAGGGGGAAATAAATGTTTACATCCTGCGAACGTCGCTGGCTGTCATGCCGGCTCCTGTATGATGGACTCTGTACACTCTAAGCCTGAAAAGGGGTTGGGAGATTCTGAGTAAGGAATGCACAAGAACCTAAGTTCGGATCCCTGGCACCTGTGTAAAAGTCTGGGCGTGGGATGCAGGCAGGTGCCTGGGACCCTAGGGCTGGGGAGAGAGCGGGAGCTCCTAGGGGCTCGCCTGCCAGCCGGTCTAGCCAGGCAGTGAGTTCCAGATTCAGTGAGAGACCTTATTTCAAAACACAGGATGGAAGACGGGTGAGATGAGCTGGTGAATGAATAAAAGCTCTTGCCGCCCAACCTAATGGTCTGAGTTTGAGCCCTGTAACCCACACGGTAGAAGGAAGAACGAACGCCTACCTACAAGTTCTTCTCCCCCCACATATACCCCCAAAAGTGAAAATAAAATATAACAAAAAATGTTATGATACATAGCATTAGTCATCTGAAAACAACAAACTTTGAACTTCACACACACACACACACACACACACACACACACACACACACACACGGGTGTGAGTACCCTCACACATGTGCACACATACAAGCACACACCAAGAGAGGGAGAAAGAATGAGAGTGCATTAGATTCACTGATGAGGGGAGGTCAGAATCCGTCCACAGCACGCAGCTTTACAGCCGGTCGGTGCACGATCTCATGTGGACAAGTAACAGTCGCCACCATCGTCAGGTAGAATGCACCACACAGAACTCTAGGTATCTCCACACAGCTGCCTGCACATTGTCACCTCGGACATCTTGCTACAACATCACTAGGTGAGACTTCCTCGGCCAAGACCATGGCATAGAAACCCCATGGCGTGTGTGCTCCATTGTTGAACAAAGCAGTGTTAGGTGAAATGTGACTGTGGCTGGGTACCCCAGTCTCACTTCCTTACAAACAGGCTACGAAGTCTCCTCCCAAAAGAGGAAAAAACCTGGAGCCTACACAGCCCTGATTAATGGAGAGCGAGAATGGAAGGCTGTTTAATTCTCTCCCTCCCTGACTCCAGAAACGCTTGATTCGGCTGTGTAAAAGTAATTCTAATTATAGTGATTTACATGAACTACTTATCATTTATGCCTAATTACTTCCCAGCACAATAACAATTATGCATACATTAAATGTGTTGGATTAACCTGGTTGTAAGTTTTATTTGGTAACAAAGTATCCGTGAGCTCCATTCTTCACAATCCATGGCTCCTGGGGCAAAGTCAATGCTCTGAACTCCTTCAAATGTTTACTACCGAAAGCATGGCCAAGTGAAGGAGGGACGTTCTATTTTAATATAATAGTGTAGACTTGAAGAGAAGAGAGGAGAGGAGAGCAGAGCAGAGGAGAGGAGAGGACAGGAGAGGGGAGAGGAGGGGAGAGGGGAGGGGAGAGGCGGGAAGAGGGGAGGGGAGAGGCTGAAAGAGGAGAGGAGAGGAGAGGAGAGGAGAGGAGAGGAGAGGAGAGGAGAGGAGAGAGGAGGGGAGGGGAGAGGAGAGGAGAGGAGAGACGAGACGAGACGAGACAAGAAGAGGAAGAGGACCAAAATAGACCTTTAAACTTCTGCATGGAGAACACACTTAAAGTTCTCAAAGTCACGCCACAAACATCATCTGGGAACTGAGAGGCCAACCACTCAGATTTCCCTTTATGTCAAGTAGACTCCTGTTCCATTTCCCCCACTGTACTTAAGAGATAGATAGGTCTTTACAGTCTTCAAAAGTAAGGCTTTACACGTGTTTTTCTCAAACTGTATCGGATGTGTGGGTCTCAGGCTGGAAAGAGAGCTCATTCAGCAAAGAGTTTGTTATACAGTTCAAGTCCCCAGAGCCAACAGAAAGGCCAGGCACTCCCTCCATGCCCGTAATGGTGGTGCAGGGGAAGTGGAAAAAGGACTGTCCCTGGGGTTGCTAGCAATAGCCAACAGGCAAACCAGCTTCCGTTACAGATCTCTGAATAATAGATAGATAGATGGATAGATAGACAGACAGACAGATAGACAGACAGAGAGATATTCTCTAAATGAGTAAATAAGGTGGAAAGTTGCAGAACATGGTCCAAGAATAGTCATGGGAAGTGAATTCTGAGTGCTTGTGAGAAAACTCCAAGAAATCAAGAGTTTTTTTCAAAACCGCATAATTGTTCCTTCAGATTGCCCATGACAGCTGACTATTGTCATGTGTTTATATGCCCCTTCAGAGAAACATGCCTTTGCCCCGCACGGCTTGTCTTTGCGATTGCACACTTTACCTTCAGAGTATAAACTGTCTGATGCTCTGAATAAGATTGGCTGCTGCCTGAGACTTTAGTCCTCATCTTTAGGCCCCGTTCTCCCAGAGAGAGACTAAGGAGGACAACCAAACGGTGACCTGGATCTTCCATACATGCGTGCAGGAACCGTCACACACAGAGAAGGGAGAGGAGCAGTGGGACCAGTGCACGGTATATCTGAACATTCGTGCTCTGCTCATCATGAGGAAAATTCAGGTATAGGTCCGCTTGCTTGGTTTTTCTCCATTGTTTGGGGTTCAATGTTGTTGTTGAGACAGTATCTCACCCAGCAGGCGGTCTAGGACAGACTTATCTAAAACAGACACAGCTCCTTCCGCCTGAGCACTGGGAATGCTAGAGTAAGGCACAAAGTCCCTTTTTGGTTCTGGTCGTGACATTCCTGAGGCAGGCTAACTTTTTGTAGAAATCCATTTTGCTGGATTGTGAAGGCTGCAAATCGAAACTGCACGGTGCTGTCTCTCACCACATGGTGAATGGCATCGTCCCAGAAACACAGGAGAGGCGCAGATTACATAAGGAACGCTACGGCAGTAGGCGTGGCCTAGTTAGATGAACATTGGACTTGCTTAGCGCGTCAGGATCAGAATTCTATGCCCAACAACATCTAACCAGACACAAAAGACTACAATCCTAGGCTCATCAGAAAGAAGAGGATCAGAAGCGAGCTCAGGGTTATCCTCAACAACATACGTGTTCAGGGCCAGCCTGTGCTAAGAGCCGTCTTGAGGTTGAGGACGTGGTTTCACTGCTAAAGTACAGAGGCAGGAGGCCCTGAGTTCAGATCCTACCGCCCACATAAAAGGCACGGTCCAGCGGTGTACACCTGTGATTCCAGCACTGCGGTGGCAGAAGCATGGAGAGCCTTGCTGGCTAGCCGGTCTAGCTAATCAGAGAGCTCCATAGTCAGTGAGAGACACTGTCTCAAAAACAGAGTGGAGGGCCAGCAAGGTAGGTCGTAGGTAAAGGTGGTACTGCCAACTCTGATAGCCTGAGCGGAATGCCCAGAGCCCGTAACAGAAGGAAACAGAACCTCCTCTAGGGAGAACTTTGGTTTGGTGATGCTATGTGAACATGTTTTTTGTTTAATCCCAGGTGTAGGATGTGGGGCTGCTTCGGTTTGCCCACAGCCATTAATCATGATTGCCTCGTGGTCTAGGAGGGGCGTGATGTTTAACGCCAGCTGCAGACAGTTTAACTCTGGGGACTTCAGAGAGGGAAGAGGTCGGGAGGGAAGTAATAGGGGAAGATAATAAAAGTTCAGATTTGACCTCCAGCCTAGATACTCACAGACAGACACAGACAGATACACAGACACTCACAGACAGACACACAGATACTCTCTCTCTCTCTTATACACACACACACACACAAGTGTACATACAAAGGATCCTATCTCAAAAAATAAAACTGAAACAGAAAACCTCAGGCAGTGGAAGGCTGGGCAGTCGAGTGTGCCTTTGTAACTGGTGAGAGCAGCCTTAATCCTTGCCAAGGGGAGCACCTCAAGGGCCTAAGGACCTCGCCAGTACTGCCTCTCAAAAGCCCCACACTTCCCAATTCCCAGCAAACCACATCCATAGCTCATCGAGAATGGGATCAGTGAGTCCTAATAGAAGAGGACCAAGGGAGTCAGTCACCCTTCCACCAATGAGAACACAGATAGCGATCCAGAGCAGTAGGCGGGCCTTCGCCAGTACCCAACCGCCAGCCGCCTTCACCATGAACTTCCTGCTTCTCAACGCCAAGAAGTGATGTCCCGTGCTTACACTCTCCCAGCTAAAGGTATTTGTTGTAGCGGCCTAAGGTGCTGAAGACATGGACTGAGTGTATTGCAGCCAAGCCCGCGAGCCCGGTTAGAGTGGGAGTGCGTGTCCCTGTCTTCTCGCGTGTGATCTTAGTTTTCAATATCTCCTTCTCATTGAGACACAAAAGCATCAATATTCCTCTCAATCAAACTGTATTAACTCAACGCAAGCCTCTCGTTTACATAAAAAGCGAGATGCTGGGGCTGGAGACATGGCCGAGTGGCTAAGAGCATCTGCTCTTCTACCCTGGTTTGACCCCCAGCACCACATGGTGGCTCTCTCCCTCCCCCGTAACTGCGGTCCCAGGGGACCACGCCCCCTTCTTGCCTCCGAGGACATCCCACGCATGTGCTATGCAGACTTCCGTGCAGGCAAAACACCCAAACTCATAACAAAATAAAAATGCTTCTAAAGTAAGACCTTTTTCTCCCTTGCTTTTTGCAAGACGGGGTCTCACTACATAGCCGTGGCTGTCCTGAAACTTACTATGTAGACTATGCTGGCCTCTAACTCCCAGAGTTCCCCTGCCTCCATATCCTGAGTGCTGGGATTAAAAGTGTGCCAGTATGCCAGTATAAGAGATTTTTTAAGGGGGTTGGGGATTTAGCTCAATGGTAGAGCGCTTGCCTAGCAAGCGCAAGGCCCTGGGTTCGGTCCCCAGCTCCGAAAAAAAAGAAAAAAAAAGAGATTTTTTAAACTCTTTTAAAATTTATTTATTTATGTATATGAATACACTGTAGCTGTCACACCAGAAGAGGGCATTGGATCCCATTACAGATGGTTGTGAGCCACCATGTGGTTGCTGGGAATTGAACTCAGGACCTCTGGAAGAGCAGCCAGTGCTCTTAGCCACTGAGCCATCTCTCCAGCACCATAGAGATTTTGAACACTCAGAAGGGATTTTTTTTTATATTTGTGGGGGTTTGCTTGTTCATATAATTTACAGTACTGGGGACAAAAGCCGGGGTCTCCACCATGCTAGGCAAGAGACTATCACGGATCTAGTGCCCCACATCCTGCACAAGCATTTTAAAAGCTAAAATTACTGGCTGAGTGTGATGCTGCACACGTTTAATTAACTCAGGAGGTAGAGGCAAGCAGACCTCGCTACGTCTGAGAACAGGCTGAGCTACAAAGCAAGTTGGAGGCTAGCAGAGCTACAGAGTAAGACCATGTCTTAAAAGATAAGAATATTCAATTTAAGTAAATAACTAATAATAAAATTACTTTCGCTGGACTTTTCTCTTGTAAGTTTGTGTCGTCGCCTGAGGGGTTTGTTTGCATTTTTAATGTGCAGGTGCGTGTCTGCATAAATGCATGCCATGTGTGAGAAGGTGCCCACCGGCCAGAAGAGGACATCAGATCCCCTAGAGCTGGAGTGACAGACAGTTGTGAGCCCTATGGAAGAGCAGCGAGTGCTTATAACCACTGAGCCATCTCTCCAGCCCCTCATCAGAGTTTTAAATGAACCATTAACACTATGTGTCACACGGTGCCTCCTTTCCTAAAGCCCTTACAGTGAAGGGATGGTTGGGTGATGGGAAGCAGCAAAATGGCGGCCAGTCAATTAGGGAAAGATAGTTTCTCAGCTGTACAGCTCCTATTACTACTAAAGTGACGTCCTCTGATGATGCTGGCCTCTACAGCTGGAGAAGGTATGGGCTTCTTACTGAGCCGAATTTCAGCTAAGGCTCAAAGCAGAGGGAAACAGGAGGCAAATGCTCCATCCACCCCAGAAGCTCACATCCATGTGTGGATTATTTTAAAAGAAAAACTAGGCAGCCATGGCACCGTACCTCCCACTCAGTGGTCAGAGTGCCTATCTGAGTGCAAAGTCCAGGGCTTAATCCCCAGTGCCACCAGATGGGGAAAAAAACCTGTGTAAGAGTTTGAAGCCAGCATGGTCTACACAGCAAGATCCTATTATTTAATTAATTAATTAACCAATCGATTAATAAGAAACAAGCAAAGGGAGAATTGGTAAGCGTGATCAAGGCAGAAAGTTGTTACCTGGGTAAGAGAGTGCAGGGAAGGGTGGTAGGAAAAGCATCTGAAGGTTAGGGTTCAGTTAAGAGATCTCCCTCCCCGGGGATGAGGAATTTCCCAGGCAGCTACCACAGCAGGGTGCGTTAGAGCCTGTGGCTGTGCGTGGCTGAGCCTGACATGAGTCCTCAGAAACATAAGGGTATACAGGACGAAATCCACTTGCTGCCTGCTTCTTGCCCATAGAAGTTGAGGCTGGGGACTAGAAAAGTGGCTCAGCAGTTAAGAGCACTGACCACTCTTACAGAGGACCCTGGTTCGGTTCCCAGCACCCACACAGCTGCTTACGTTGGGAACATGACGCCCCCTTCTGGCCTCCAGAGGCATGTGGTGCACAGACACACATGCCGACAAAAGCCTTGCTTTGTTTTCTTTTTTAAGAAAAAGGTGGAAGAGGAGGGAAAGAAGAAATCCAGGGGAACTAAAGCACTCCATGCAACTGGGTTGTGGGACAACACCTTATGTTCCCTTTGGCCTGAGTGGACCCAGGAAAAGGGATCCAGAGAGAGCATCAGAGAAAGGACCAAAAATGGCTGAGTGCAATGCCAGGAGGTCTCAGAGGGGGGCAGGGGTAGGAAGTGTTGTCCCAGTCACAAGAAGGCAGTCAAACAATGGGACATCATGAGAGTCCCCAGGAGGCTTTCCGGAACCTGCCAAGGTGCCCCTTAACCAAGTGCTAGCCGCACCTTCTGTTCAACCGCACCTTAGACGGCTGTTCACCCTACTCTTTCTCCTTTCTTCTGACCCACAGAAGTGTAGCAAAGCAGAGGAGGGGAGAGGTGGTTCACGTACACATGCACGCACGCATGCACGCACGCACGCACGCACGCACGCACGCACGCATGCACTACACCTCTCCGCCCCTGCCAGCTTCTGGGGTGAGGCTTGAGGACCAGGATAGGGATGGCGATGGGGTGGGGATGGGATGGGGATGGAGGAGTCGCACAGAAGCTTCACTTAGCCAGGGCTACAGGATGAATAATTACGAAGCTGCCTGGTTAGGTGAAGGTAAGAGAACGCTAAGGAACATCAAGAGCAGGAACAGAGGTCCAGCCAAGCCTGTGAAAAACCTTCATGTGGTTTCAGGGCTGTCCCCTCTCCCCCACCCAGCACCAAATCTACTTTAGAAAGTGCGAGAACCTCACCTTTGAAAAGAGCCTTCCCTCCTCTATGCTGTATCCTTTAAGGTCCTCCTGTAACTTCTGCAAACACTGAACAACTCTTCTTTGATGCTCATCGTTCTTCAGCTCCTGAGCTTTGATCAGAAAGTCGTAGTGGGCCAGAGGCCCGTGGCAAACAGCCAAAGCTCTCGAATGGGCCTCGGAAGCGGCTGTTGGGCGCACACCCTCAAATGTCTGGACTGTGTAGGCTATAAACAAAAACATGCAAGATCTTAGACTCCATTCATTCATTTCGACCACGTCTTGGGCGAGCAGCTGGACTCCTTACATAGCTCAGGATAGCCTTGACCTGCAGATCCTCCTGCATCTCCCAAGTGGGTGGACCACAGGCTACTTGGCCTGTCCCTGGTCCCTGGTTATTAAGAGTTCCGACAAAGGATCGCCTCGGAATTCTATGAGAAGAGCTGGAGAGGCGACCTGGTTGTAAGTGTGCAGACCAAAGCTCAGTTCCCAGCACCCACCGGAGCGAGGGCCTCACAACTCCAGCTCCAGCTCCAGCTCCAGGGAAAAACTCTGTCGCCCTCTTCTGGCCACGGATGGTACTGCACTCAAGTGGCAAACCCACACACAGTTATATACACATAATTTTTCTAACATTTTAAAGGGAGCGGGAGAGGAAGCTGGGCAGTTAAGAGAAGTAACTGCTCTTTCAGAGGGTCAGTCTCCAGCATCCACATCGGGCAGCTCACAACGATCTGTAATTCAGGGAATCCAACATCCTCTGGCACAACGTGGTGCATATAAAGTAAAGGAAATAAATAAATAAATGGCTCGCTTCTGACTTGGATAGCTTTAAGACAGAGACGTTTGCCGAACAGATGGAGCAAGCAGAAGACTGAATTTTCAACCCCATGCACAGAAAGAACTCTGGGGAGGGCAGGAGCCTAGAGGTTGAACTTCCTAAGTACTCCTATGTGAAGAGAGAGATCTGAGAGCTTCCGGGTCAGTGAGCACAGCGACGTACCGAGACGGAGGCGTGCCTGCCCCGCGTGCTCACTGGCTTTTCATGTCGCGGGGCTGTACCTTTATAACAAATGAGTCGTAAGCCTGAGTTGTGTGAGTTATTCTAGATAATTGCAAGAGCTGAGGTGGGAAAGGTCATGGAAGCCCCTGAATCCACGGGCTGCCTGCCGGGCAGAGACGTGGGTACCCGGCCACCCCATTTGCAGCTGGCATAGGAAAGGGAGCCACACAGCGGCACTGGGGAATGTGCTCTTCAGTCCTAGTGCACAGCGTCAGCATGGAATTGGTTCTTGGGCTTGCACCTGATATGGAAAGATCTCAGAAGCCTGGCGGTGGCGGCGACACTCACCTTTAATTCCAGCATTTAGGAGGCAGAGGCAGGCAGATCTCTGAGTTCAAGACCAGTCTGGTCTATAGAGTGAGTCTCAGGACAGCCAGGGCTACACAGAGAGACCCTGTCTCGGAAAACAAACATTTCCGAGTCTCATAATCAGAGGAGAATGCTTTTTTCATTCTCTTACTTTTCTGAAGTTTAACCAAATTAAAAAAGCTCAAAGCAATACCACTTTCTTTCCCTCTTTCCTGCAACCCTCTCCCCTTTCTCAGTTCCATGGCCGTTCCCTGGTCCCCTTTGTCACACGATGTGCTCGCTCAGACCCTCCTTAGGTTGTGGCAGGGTCCCCTTACTCTGCCTACTGCCATCACACTGATCTAGGACACCTTCCACCAACCCAAGTGTGACTCCATCAACACACAAAGCTGCAACCTATCCAAAGGCCTTAATTGGCTTCCTCTGCGATTCTAGAAGCAAGCAGCACAGCACGCCAAGAAATTCAGCCCACGTTCCAGCGAGCTAGGCGGAGGTTAGTTTCATAGCGTGCCGAGGAAACCAGAAACAAAAGCAAAAGCAACCCTGCTATAAGCTTTGATATCCTGTTTAATGAGTGATTTTTATATTCCCAACTTTTTTTTATATACACAGAAATCTTCCATTCAGTTTAGGGCCAGCGAGAAGACTTGAGGGTCAAGACACTTTCCTTACAAGCCGATGCCCTGAGCTTGACCCCTAGAACCCTCATATAGGTAGAAGGTGGGCTGTCCTCTGACCTTCACATACATGCTGTGGCATGTACACGCCCACACATGCACATCATACACATACATAATAATAACTTTTAAAATATTTACTTTACATATCTGAGTATACTGTAGCAGTCCTCAGACACATCAGAAAAGGGCATTGGATCCCATTACAGATGGTTGTGAGCCACCATGTGGTTGCTGGATTTGAACTCAGGACCTCTGGAAGAGCAGTCAGTGCTCTTAACCACTGAGCCATCTCTCCAGACTCAGAAAATTTAAAATCCTCAATTCATTAAAGAAAAGTGGGAAAAGAGGAGCACACCTATACCCACATAACTCACATTTCCCAACAGCCCCCTGGCCATTTCCCCACCTTCTGGGATCACATTAAGTAAAACGGCAAGTAAAGGTTAACACGGAAGGACTGGGTTAGCAATCAACTGTTTCCACGACTGGCTCTTGACAACAATTGAGTGACTGAAGGAAGGAGAGGGAGCAGGGTGGGGATTGTATCATCATCATCACATCCAGAAAAGTAAAGGGTGATGCTCTACAAACAATGTTTCACTGAATATCTACTTCCTTTCATCCAATCAGAAATTCTAGTATATGCTAGGCAACGGGTACCTATATGACCATCACCATAAAAACCTTATGCTTGGGCTCACCCAGCAAAAGCACTTGCCACCAATCCTGATGATGTGCTTCTAATCCCTAGAGCCTGCTTAGCAGGCGGAGAGAGAGAACCCACTTTCACAAGCTGTACTCTGACCTATACACATGTGCCTGGAACTAACTCTGTAGAACAAGGTGGCTGTGAACTCAGGAATCGCCTGCCTCAGCCTCTGCCTGTCTCCTTAGTGCTGGATCAAAAGTGCACACCACCATGCTGCACTGGATACGTTTCAACCTTCTGTATACCTTTTCGATTATCTCATTCGTTCCTCACTCTGGAACAACTGGCTCACTCACTCAGGCTCACTCTGGCCTGGAGACAAGACACCTGTGCTATCTCATCAACTTCCCTCCGTACTGCCTACCCGTTGTGTTTTCGCTCTTCTGTCTTTGTATTTGTTTGAGACAGTCTCCTTGTGTAGCCCGTGCCGTCCTCTAACTCACAGCCCCTCCTTCTCTCTGTCCTCTCCATTCTGGGACTATCCATGTGTGTCGCCACACCAGGCTTTCTCCTCAATTTTTTTTTCCTATCACTCAACTCTTAATTTATTTTTAAAACGTCAAAATTAACAAAAGCGTCTGGAGCCCCATTCTGGGACATACGCCCTCCTCCCTTCCTGTCACAACTCAACCTCTGGAGCCTTTCCCGGCCACAGGTCATGCCCTGCTCACTCTCAGCCTAGGATAACAGGCCTCGATGAGATGGCTCCTGACAAGGCCTCATCGCTGCCAAACTCAGGAGCAGCAACTTGGTCTTCCTGTCCCCATCCACATGTGTAAAAGATTTCACTTCCGAAGGCCGTGCACTGGAAAGCCTGGAGACAAGACACCCTGTGTTGCTCGCAGCTTAGCCCTCTTCACTGCTTGTCTTGCTTCTCGGTGATTCCTTAGTACTCTATACATTCTTCTCTTTTCAAAAAAGAAACCGAAGGTGAACCGAGGAAGAGGCGTTTGCTCGGCCAGTCAGCAGCCGTGGAGAGACTCTTGCTGCAAGATGCCCAAGGCTGAGATTGGCCAGCCCAGCCCTGGAGAGCAGCTGTATAAACCAAAATACAAAAGACTCTTCCAAAGCCGCTCTAAATTAAATCTGCTACTACATCAGTAGACACAAATTATGTGATGCTGCTACCATATTATTTTGATTTGTATTAATTTGTCTTATTGTACTCCAAATGGACAGTGGGAAAACGGCCTTCTGAGGTTCCATACGCTAATCTACCAACAAAAGTGGGAGATTTTAGAAGCCCAGAAGTCCATGTTGTTCTTCCTAACACCTCAATGTTGTATCTTATGTCAGTGCTTTCTGCAAACCAAGCTTCTGGGAGACTGTGCTATGCACATGGCCCACTGGCTGTACAACTTAGTCAGGGCTGGATGTAGTGGTGCACGCCTGTCGTCCCAGCTACATGGTGGGGCGGCGAGGTGTGTGTGTGTGTGTGTGTGTGTGTGTGTACATGTGTGTGTATACATGTGTGTATGTGTATACATGTGTGTGTACATGTGTGTGTCTATGTGTGTATTGTGCTGTGGTTAGTATATGTGTGTGCACCTGTTTTGTGTTGAATGTGAGCATGAGTGTGCCCCATCACACATGTCACCTCCCAGAGTTGCTCCTTGCTCTCCCCCTCTGGTTTCTGCGGCTGTGCTGTATGTTCCAGACCGGCTTTCTCCTGACCTCACCATTGCAAGGCAGGCATCCTGGGGTAGCAGCAGGCACATGCCCCCCAGGAATCAGACTTGTGTGCTCGGTCGTGTGTGGCTAACTCTTTTCCCTACTGAGACATTCCCAGAGACTTCAGCCCTAATGGAATGGCTGAGGGTTCAAGGCTAGGCTGGGCCACAAAGTGAAATCCTGTCTCAAAGAGAAGGGGGAGAGAAGTAAGGGAGTCATTTTGAAGTCTGAAAAGCTTCAAAAGTTAATGCTCCTCAAAGTCTGAGGCACAAGTTCAAGACCACTGGGCTACACGGTGAGATCTCCTTCCCTTTCTAATACCCTGAAGAAACACAAAATCAGCAGATTAAGAGGGGTTTGCACGGATGCCATAAACACCAAATGCCCGCTGATCACTTCAGCAGGGTTAGGTTTTCTTTTCACGGTGGATTCCAAGCCAGGCACCATGGTATTCCCTGTACCCGGGTAAGTGGAGGCAGGAGGGTCAGACCAGTGTAGACTCCAAGACTCCAGCTCAAAAACAAGTTTTAAAGAATCAAAATTGGGAGTCATATTTAAATTCAAGGCCCAAGTCGCTGGTCAGCAAGGCCCTGGGCTCAATCCCCAACAGCAACATAAAAATGTTTAATAATTTTTTTTCAAAAAGAACATGTCTGATGCAATTCTGAAGGTTAAAGGAAGGGAAGCCAGCATTAACAGTCACCGCTAAAGCCATGAAACTGCACTTTCCTTCCATTATCTGACTTTTGGAAACAAACAAACAACAACAACAACAACAAAACAGAAGGAGGCAGTTTCTCCTCACAGGGGCAACTAAAGTAACTGAAGAGGGCGGTGATGGTTTGTATGTGCTCGGCCCAGGGAGTGGCACTGTTGGGAGGTGTGGCCCTATTGGAGGAGGTGTGGCCCTGTTGGAGTAGGTGTGGCCCTTGGAGTAGGTGTGGCCTTGTTGGAATAGGTGTGGCCCTGTTGGAGTGGGTGTGTCACTGTGGGTGTGAGCTTAAGACCTTCATTCTAGCTGCCTGAAAGCCAGTCTTCTGCTAGCAGCCTTCAGATGAAGATGTAGAACTCTCAGCTCCTCCTGCACCACGCCTGCCTGGATGCTGCAATGCTCCCACCTTGATGATAATGGACTGAACCTCTGAACCTGTAAGCCAGCCCCAATTAAATATTGTCCTTATGAGAGTCGCCGTGGTCATGGTGTCTGTTCACAGCAGTAAAGCCTTAACTAAGACAGGCAGGAAAGCAGAAGTCTAGCCAGGATGCAGAGGGAAAGTTTGGGAAGCTTGTTGGGCCAACACCTCATTAACAAGACAGGGCTGGAGAGATGGCTCAGTGGTTAAGAGCACCGACTGCTCTTCCAGAGGTCCTGAGTTCAAATCCCAGCAACCACATGGTGGCTCACAACCATCTGTAATGAGATCTGATGCCCTTTTCTGGTGTGTCTAAAGACAGCTGCAGTGTACTCATATACATAAAATAAATAAATCTTTTTTTTTTTTTTTTCCGGAGCTGGGGACCGAACCCAGGGCCTTGAGCTCGCTAGGCAAGCGCTCTACCGCTGAGCTAAATCCCCAACCCAAAATAAATAAATCTTAAACAAAAAAAAACCCTACCATGACAGACACAACAGACTGTACTCGGGTTTGTCACGGCCAGGTCACAGCCAGGAAACCGAGACTCAAATGCAGACCTCTTAGGCCCTCCTCCTTAACCTTCCTGGTCAGTCAGTGCCTGGATGTCCGTTCTGTTCTCCATGCTGGAATTCTGCCCTCCAACATGGTAGGGTCATGGGTCATCACAGTGGTGGCAAAATTCTTCCAATACCGCTGCTCTGGCTAAACGCCCTAAGTCAAAGGGTCAGAGAGAAAGTCTTCCTGCGTGCGTCTACAAGCCCTTGTGTTTCACACAGCTGACTTGAAGGAATTGTGAGGGTAATTTGACTTGCATACAATTACACGTGTCAAATATAGTATACAGACACTAGATGAAGACAGAAAGGTAAAGTCCTCCGCCACGACCTCAGTTATGAAGCTGACACCCAGTTAAGTCAGATCACAAAAGGAAACACAGTCGCAGTGGCTACAACAAATGGATGAACCTACTGACACGGAACTTGACCACGGTGCGCTTAGGTTTAAAATGTTAGCTGGGAGCCGGGTGTGGAACACGTCGGAGGCTGGGGCAGGGGGGTTGCCACAATCCAGAGACCAACCTGAGCCGTGCAGCAAGACAGTCTCAAGAATGAAAACGACCGGGGTTGGGGATTTGGCTCAGTGGTAGAGCGCTTGCCTAGGAGGCACAAGGTCCTGAGTTCTCCCCAGCCCCAAAAAAAAAAAAAAAAAAAAAAAAAAAAGAAAAAAGAAAAGAATGAAAACGACTTAGCTGGACATGCTAGCGTCCTGTGTCATCTCAGCATCTTAGCTGCCGAGGCAGAAGAACTGCACATCTGAGAGCGGCCTGGTTACCCCGCCAGACCCTGTCTCAAAAGACCCTTAACTGTAAAAGGATCGACCAAATAATAAAATAATGAAAATAAAAAACCATTGAACATGAAGAGCTCACGAAGCAGTAAAGAACTGGAAGAAGGCAGCGTCTACGGTACAAAGCTCTGTGCACAACACAACACTGCAAATGCCACCCTACAGAGCTAAACAGCCTGTAACTGCGCTCTCAGAAACGCAGACAGACAAAGACTTGCACAAAACACTGCCCTTAGCGAGGGAAGGGCGGAGCCGTGAGATCACAGAGCCAAAGATAGCAGCTGAGGTCAGGAAGTTAAGGAACGGTGAGCGGAAATGATACTTCCCTTGGGATCTAAAGGAAGAGTTCAGCCAGGGGAAGGAAGGGAGGTGGCACAACAGCAGGCCAGGAGGCTCTAGTGCGTGTGTGTGCTCGAACCCAGTTCGTCGTGGCTCTGCAAAGTGGAGGGAGGTGCCAGGGGCTGACAGTGGGAGCCTATCTCAAAGATGAAGGAAAAAAGTCTAAGTAGTGATACTAATCAACATGCAAGGTCTTTATGAAAAACAGAAAATCTTTCACAAAGGCATAAGCAAAATATGAGAAAGAAGCATGTTATAAGAAGAAAAGATAAAATGTTCTAAATTACCAATTATTCCCAATTAATTCGAAAAATAAATATTTCCCCAAATCCTAACCTAAAGCCTTTAGGAAATAATGGAGGCGGGGCTGTGGAGATGGCTCCGTTGGTGAAGTGCCAGCCAGCCAGCCAAGCTTGAGGCCCTCAGTCAGGACCCCAGCACCACCCACAGTGCAGACTGCAACCCCTGCACGGGAGGCAGAGCCAACTGACCCCTAGAACTCACGGGCCAGCCAGTCTAGCCAATCGATGAGCTGTCCCGAAAGCCAAGGCAGAGAGGAAAGGGAGAAGACTGGACAGAACCCCTGTCCTCCCCCTCACAAGACAGGTACGTGCGACACAAGCACGAATGCTCACCACACCCAGAAATAAAGCGACAGTAGGCTCCTGACTGCCAAAAGTGGGAATGAACGTGAAATGCTCCAATAGATAGAGCCATTTCCCTGCACTTGGGAGCAGGAGGCAGCTAGAGGACCGGCGGTTCAAGGTCACCATCAGCTACAAACTGGAGTTGTAGAGCAGCTTGGGATACAGGAGACTATCTCCGTCCTCTGCCTCCTCAGAAAAACAAAACAAAGCAAAATAAACAAATGAAAAGCAAAAACAGTGAACGAGCCATGGCTGGGACAGATATTCCAAAGAGAAATGGAATAAACCAATCTTTTGAATTTTTTTTTAAAGATTTTTGGCGGTCCAGTCTCTCCTTCCAGCCTGAGTCCCAGGGATAGCTCAGGTGACTGGGCTTGGAGCAAGCACTCTATCCACCAAACAGCTCAGACGGAAAAATCTCACTGCTGGTATTATTATTATTATTATTATTATTATTATTATTATTATTATTATTATTATTATTTTGTCACTCCATTGGTAAGTCCCCGTTTGTCATCCATTTTAAGAAGATATCTGTATAACTCTCTGTTTACCAAGTATCTACAGTGCCCTAGTGGGGGCAGAAAGTCATCTGATGAGTGGGAGAAGCTCGCTCTGGGAGGCAACAGACCATTCAACAACTAACATCTAGAAACTGAAAAACGAAAGACTTTAACTTAGATTATACTACACACCAGAATCTGCCAGGTGGTTTGCTGGGGGCGGCTTGCTCGTTCTGGGATGGGGCTGTACACAGCCAGGCTGACCTCAAACTCAATCTGCGCTAAGGACAGCCGTAAACTGCTCACTCTCCCGCCACCTCCCAAGTGTTGGCATTGTAAATCCACGCCGCCACATCCAGATTTACTGTAAATATTCTTAAGTCAAAACAAATAACCAGGCGTATATGGCTTTAGCCGGGAGGGGTGTGTGGACTGCAGGGCTTGCTCCGCCCACGCCCAGCTTATGGATCGCCACGGCCACTTTCCTGCCACGTGGAGGCTGCCACAACAGGGACCACAAAAGCCCAAAGTGTGCTCTGCCAAACAGAAAGTGCGGTTCTATTGTAGTTTGCTCTTTCTCTTCCGATCAAAGGTTGGGAGGGTTTCTCTGCAGACCCCTAAGAAAGAGCGGGTCTACTGAGCCTTCAGTTTCTCGACTGATTATGGGCGGCTCCTCGGCACTGGAGGGAGCGGGACTGACGCACACAGCAAGCTCTGAGACTACAGACTAAAGACCTGCGCTTCGGACCCAGGAACGTGTTGTCTTCAGCGGGGAGCAAAGGTGACCTCAGACCTTTCGGAGTTTTCTATCTACAACAAAACTGAACGAGGGAGCTGTACCAAGGCTGGTGTTGTGACACATGAAATCCCAGCGCCCCACAGGTTAAGGTCAGAGGCTCTCAAATTCTAAAACAGCCTGGGCTACATGGCGAGAGCCTACAGGTAGAGAGAAAGAGGGGGTAGAGGGCCCGAGGGGAGGGGTAGACAAAGCAACCTTCGTCCCAGAAGTCTGTTCGAGTGTCTATTAAGCAGAAACAAAGTAAGTATGGGGTTGATGTCAACCAACCTCACCCATACATGCTATCATTCCCAGCCGGGAAGAGCACCGCACCTGTACTTAGGATTCTGCAAGCCGCTGACTGCCGAGAGCCAGAACAACGCAAACCAGCGCCAGAGTAGCCTGCATCAGCTTGGCGTCTGACCTGCCATGAGTCTGACTACTCAGATAGCGTCTGAGGCCTGAAGCAGAGATCTCCCCTCTGCTGTAACCATCAGGCTGTGGTGGTTTGAATGATGGTCCCCATGGATTTAAATGTTTGACCTCACTTAGAGGAAACACTTGGGAGGGGTTAGGTGTGGCCTTGTTGGAGGAGGTGTGCCACTGGGGGTGGGCTTGGAGGTTTCAAAAACCCACCCCATTCCCAGCCTCTCCCCTCACCCCTCCCTCTCCCCCCCCTCCTCTATCCCCCCCCCCCCCTCCATCTCTCCCTCCCCCACCCCCCTCTGCTCTCTGCTCTCCCCCCTCCCCTCTATTTCCCTCCCCCCCCTCCCCCTTCCTCCCCTCCCCCTTCTCCCCTCCCCTCTTCTTCCCTCCCTCCCCTTCCTTTCCCTCCTCTCCCTCTCCCTCCCTCTCTCCCTCCCCTCTCCCCTCCTCCCCCCTCCCCCCTCCCCCTCCCCTCCCTCCCTTGCACAGTAGCCGAGCCACTGCTCCAGAGCCAGGCCTGCTACCTAAAACGAGATGCTTTCTTTTCTCGGTCACCTCGATCACGCCATGTTGTCACAGCAAGCAAGGGTAACTAAAAACATTGCCTGATTATGAAATGCTGGTTTGTGAGAAGGGAGAGGCTGAGTTCCAAGTAAAACGAAGGGCCTGATGTGCCCCCACTTTCCAATAGTTAAGTATTTGATGCACCTTGATTTACCCATGACTTTCTTCTGTAACTATAAAGACGTCATCGTGGAACTGTTATCACATTGGAACATGGTGTTTGGGACAGTTCCTGTAACTAGGAATCATTCCATCCCCAGTTATAAATTCAACAGAGACTGTATTTCTACAACTAAACATATACACAGACATATTCACAGCAGTGTCAGAACTGTTAGCTACAAATTGTAAAATACCCCAGTACCTAAAAACGTACAATGGATTTAAAACTGTGGTATGGAGGGCGGGAGAAGCAGCTCAAGGGTTAAGAGCACTCGTTCTTCCGTAGGTCCCAGGTCTGGTTCCTATCACCCATGTGGTGGCTTGCCAACATATGCAACTCTAGTTCCGAGGGCTCCAACAGCCTCTTCTGACTTCCGAGGGCACAAGGTGTGCACATGGTGCACATACATTCATGCAAAACAAACACTCATGCACATAAAATAAAATCAATCTGAAAGTAAATTAGCATTAGGAATTAGAGGTTTAGACTAATACTAGAATGTTTGCCTAACACATCTAAGGCTCTGGGTTTGATCCCCAGTATAACAAAAGGGGGGAAAAAGTTGTTTGCTAGGCACACCTATGTGGATCCCTATGTCCTAGCTACTAATGAGGCTAAGGCAGGAGAATTGCTTGAGTCTAAGAATTTGAAATCCACCTAGGTGATCAAAAAACAAAACCCCAAAAAACAACAAACACCTGGGTTTGGGGTACAGCCTATAACCCCAACATTCAGGAAGCTGAGTCAGGAAGACGAATAGAAGTTCTAGGGCAGCCTTGTCTACATAACAAGTCTCAGGATAGCCAGGACGACAGAGAGAATGTCTCTATCTCAAAAAACAAACTGAAACAGGATACCCACCACGAAACCAACAAAACCTGTGGTCACAATCACGTCGTATTCGGAGAGAGCACGATAGATGGCTACACCGGAGGAAAACTACAGTTCTGGATTTCTCCAGTGAACGTTACCTACGTGGAGTCTCACTGACGTGCTCAGGGGAGTAATCCAGTTGTATTTCTACTTTAGTTTGCTTTCTATCGCTGTGATAAAATGCTGACCGAATAACCTCAGGAGGAAAGGATGTATTTGGCTTACGGGTCCCAGTCAGAGTCCACCATCAAGGGAAGTCAGAGCAGGACCTAAGCAGAGGCCACGGAGGATGCTGCTGGCTGGCTCGCTTCTTTGGTTAGCCCAGGACCGCCTGCCTCAGGATGATGCCTCCCACGGTGGGATAAGCCCTCCTTCATCAATTAGTGATTTAAAATATGCCCCAGAGGCATAACCACAGGTCAATGTAATGATGTGACTCCTCGATTGGGCTTCCTTCTTCCCAAGCCTCTCTAGTTTGTCTCAAATTGACCATCACCAGATAGTACATACATCAGAAACAGACAAACTTATAGTAATATAACCACCCAGTCGTCAAATGTGCCTGGGACAGGGTTGATAACAATCAAAGCCCCAGGGTGCATAAATGTTCTGTTTCTTTTGCTGAAAGCCGCAGGTGGCGGTATATGCCTATGTACAGCACTGAGAAAGCTGACACAGGAAGGTCGCTGGGAGTTCAAGGACAACCACAACATAGTGCGTTCCAGCCAAGTGCATAGAAGTAGCAAAGCTCTCCAAAGATAATCTCAGAAACACTGAACTAGGATTAGCTCCCGGGCTGGAGAGATGGCTTGGTGGTTAAGAGCACCGACTGCTCTTCCAGAGGTCCTGAGTTCAATTCCCAGCAACTACATGGTGGCTCACAACCACCTGTAATGGGACCAGATTCCCTCTTCTGGTGTGTCTGAAGACAGCTACAGTGTACTTATAATAAATAAAAAAATCTTAAAAAAAAAAAAAAGATTGGCTCCACTGTGACCCAAGAACTGGATACTGTGGATACTGGGGAGGCTAAGGTAACAGAATCACTGTATGTCCCAGAACAGGCTAGGCCAGGGCAGCCTCGTCTCGACACTGAGAAAGCTACCTTCTAGAATGCAGCCCCTGCATCAGTGGATCCCTGTGCCACAGTAATTCTGAGCATTCTCTGGAATCCAAGCAGCATCACCTGAACTAGAGTACTCACTGACCGAGAGTCAGTATCAGAGGCTCCGTTACTGACAGCACGGGCAGGCATTCCTGACAGCTCTCAATGCACTGCCTCATAATCTCTCTGAGCCTCACCGAGGAAGAACAAGGAAAACATAAGCCGAATCAGCCCCACTTCTACAGTGCGGAAACAGACGCAGAATGGAATCAAAATGGCAGTCAGATCTCTCCAGGTCACCTGGGATCACATACGCCCACTGGTCCCAAGACAGAACTAATGGAAAATTCTTCAAAATCCCAGTTGGGGAAGGAAGAAGCGCCACTTCTTCACAAAGGGGAACAAACACTTGCCTAGTTAAATGGATCGAAACCCTATAAGGCATTTCGACGTCTAGTTTAAAATGTTTACCCAACTGCTGGGAGAAAAAAATGCACAATCAGGAAAAACACATTTAATATTTCTAAAGGGCTGGATTAAAATTTCAGCTGTAAACTTCATTACTGTAATTAGATTTTTAATGCATATTTATTAAACATCATTCAAATGCTGTGTACAAATTATTCCTGAGTTATTTGCACGTTTGTGTTGATTCCGGCAAACTGTCAACGGTAGCCACTGACCGGCGATGTCCTGTTACAGAGGCGAAGCTTATCCTGGGGTCGGAGGCGACTCCTTTATGCTCTGCCGAGCTCTAATCATACCCAAAAGATAAACATTCTGCTTCTTTTTTTGAGAAACGAAAACGGTCACAAAGGACTCAGAAAGTCAAGCCTCCGGGTGACATTGAAGACCCGAGTTTGATTTGGTGAGGAGTAAACAGGGTGCAGAATAAAGAAAATCAAATCTTAATTAAACTCTTTCTTTAGAAAAACAACATAAGCCGTCATCAGGGAGTGCGACGCACGGTGATTTACTTTATTTATAAAAGGCTGATTTAGGGGCTTTAAAAGGGTGCTTTTGATTTAAATGGAAAAATTATGAAAATTAAAACTAAGCGCTTCCCAGTTACCATCCTCTCCCTTTAGAAGGCAGTTAATCTTCAATGTGCCGATGTGTACGGTGTGGCGGGGGGAGGGGCGAGTGCTTTAAATCTCATGATAACAAATCAGTAAAATAGAGCCTAAAAACCTGAATAAAACCATTGTGAAGTAATCAGAGGCATGGCCCAGCACGCTGTGGAACTTCTCAGTATTCACTGTGCCCACACCATTTGCTAATGAGGACTAAGAGATCTCCTTTCTTTCAAATCAAAAAGAAAATGATTGATCCCTTCGTCCTGTTGTTTAATTGAGGTGGGGTCTCAGGCAACCCAGCCGGGCCTCGAACTCACTTCGTAGGTGACTATAACCTTGAACTTCTGATCCCACCGCCCCCACCCTCTGAGTGCTGGGGTTAAACGGAGTCCGCTGGGGTTACATTTACGATGTAAGGTACTGGATAACCCGTGAGAGAAGTCCCTTAGAAGTCCATGTTTGCGGACGGAGCTGGATGGCATCACTCTAAGTGTGACAAGCCAGGCAGAGGAAGACGATGCTGCTCACTGCCTGGTCTCGCTCATGCTTGCACGCTAAAGGTGGTTTGCAGAAGTAGAGAGTTGAATAGTTGGCAACTGATGGGCCAGAAATGAAGGGGGCAGGAGGCCAGGTAACGGGCTGACTACAGTTGCAAGTGTTTCCTGCATATCTTATTGGGATATAACAGAGGGGAGCCGAGGGATCCCAGCAGAGAAGAGTGAGTAGTGTTGAAGGAGACAGGATGGGTAACTACCTTGACATCATCATTACCCGCGGTATCTAGGTATGTGGTTATTGTACTCGACGCCATAGATGTGCGCGACTGAGGTTTTGAAAGGACAAAACAGAATTGTATGCCGGTGGACCCAGACGTGTCTCCCTGTCAACTAGCTTTCGTTAGCGCTGGATGCTGTCCCAGCCACTGAGGAGGAAAAGATATCTTAGCACTGCTGGACCCTGAATGCTGCAACACTGACGGCCAGACAAGATGTGTCTGCTGCGATGGGGGCGTGGCTGTTGCTGGAGTAACCAATCCTGCTGGATTGGAGGTTTGCTCCATAGGACAGAATTCAAGACTGGTACTGCAAAACTAGCGAAAGATGGGGATGGGGGATGTCACTAGGGGAGGCAGGGAGAGAGCCAACTACCATTGTTCTGTTTGCTAAAATGGTCATGTTGGCAAACTGCCTTCTAGAGATATTCACTGGGGGCTGGAGGCACTGCTCAGTGGCTAAGAGCACTGGCTGTTCTTCCAGAGGTCCCCGGTCAGTTCCCAGCACCCACATGGCAGCTTGTAACTATCTAACTCCAGGTCCAGAGGACAGACCTACATGTGGACAAAACACCAATGTACATTTTAAAAAAACATAATTACAAAATAAATATGTTCATGAATAACCATAGGTTAGTGCCATTCTCAACCTTGGTCTGAAGCTTCTTCTGCAGTGGGCAGTGGTTACTGCACAGATTCTCCACCAACTGGTTCAAGTGCTGGGAGCGAGCAGGTAACTTGTTTAGTGATCAGCCTTAAATGGGGCTTATCAACTACCTACTCCCACAAGCCCACCAAGATTCAGAGAGCACCGAAGAGGGGCAGAAAGAATGGAAGGGCTGGAGGATGGGATTTAATGTTAGAAAATAATGGGGTTGGGGATTTAGCTCAGTGGTAGAGCGCTTACCTGGGAAGCGCAAGGCCCTGGGTTCGGTCCCCAGCTCCGAAAAAAAGAAAAGAAAAAAAAAAAAAAAAGGTGATCCCTACTAATGTTAGAAAATAGAGTATTCTGAGTATGATATGGCTGTCGCATGACTGAACTCACGGCGACAGTGGATAAATACACGAGATAAAGCCAGCCAACATCCCAGCATGAATGGGGGCGGGGCCCGCAGGACCCTATCCCTGACTGAGGAGTTAAGGCCTGGTGGCTGCTGAGGGGCGGGGAACAATCGTTCTCGGGTGGTATTCACACTGGTAGGCTGCCCACTCTCCAGTGTCCACCCCACACCGTGCTCACATAGGCAACATCTGGTGAGTTATAAGAAAAAAGGCTGGGTGAAGAGGTCCATGAACCCCAGCGCTTATGAGGCAGAGGCCAGCCTGGTCTACATAGTGAGTTCCAGGACAGCCGGGGCTATATAGTGAGGCCCTGTCTTGCAAAAATGAGAACAGAAGGGAACAAAAGGAAGAGTCTGGGGTCGGGGATATAGAGAAGATCAAAATACACTGTACACACATATTAAGCTGTCAAATAATACATTTAAAATATTACTTTTAAAAAAGAATTACATGTTCGCGGTCTGTAACTTCCTAACTGAAACCCGCCGCCTGATAAAGAGCATAGAAAACGTGGATATGAGGAGCATCTGGGCCGAGAACGGAAACAGAAGAAATCAGATGATCTACCCAGGGCCAGCAAGATGGCGTGGTAGGTAAGGGTGGTGGCTGCACGTGCCTGACCACCCGAGTTTGATCACTGGAACCTAGATAGAGAAGGGGAGAGAGGACTGACTCCTCAAAATTGTCCTCTGAGCTCTACATGGGGGCCATACCCGCACACCAGATACACATACACAACATTAATAATGAGGAGGGTTGTTTTTTTTAACAAGAAATAATCGATACAGTGTGGTGTGGTCAAGAGATTCATACAACACTCGGGAGGCAGAGGCAAGTGGATCTTTCTGAGTTCAAGGTCAGCCTGATCTACAGAGAAACCGTGTATCGAAAAACCAAAGAAATAAAAATGAGAGAGAGAGAGAGAGAGAGAGAGAGAGAGAGCGAGAGAGAGAGAGAGAGAGAGATCCATACAAGACTAAGCTCGCTCATGTCCAAGAGATGGTGCCCAAGAAACCATCCTGCCAAGGAGGATAACCAGCAGGAGTAGCGGCACCCAGCAGGCTTTTCTTGCTTTGTTTCTCTCATGACCTTTTTGATTGGTTGGCTGTTCTGTTGGGAGGGGAGGGTTGAGGTAAACATTCTACAGTGCGGAAGTGGAGGTCAGAGGATAACTTAAGGAACTGAATTCTCCCCCTCCACCACATCCCAGGGATCAAGTTGTTTTCTTTGCTGTTTTTTTCGGGTTTGGGGGAGAGGGGTTTAAAGATAAGTGTCTTCCTGTGTAGCCCAGGCTAGCCTGAGACTCAGAATACAGGGCTGCACTTCCACATGAAAACGCCTTGGGAGTTAGGGGCTGGAGAGATGGCTCAGCAGTTAAGAGCACTGACTGCTCTAGCAGAGGACCCGGGTTCAACTCTCAGCACCCACAAGGCAGCTCACTGCCATCTGTAACTCCAGTTCCAGGGGATCCAGCGCCCTCTTCTGCTATCTATAGGCACCGCATACAAGTGACAGATATGTGCAGCCAAAACATTCTTGGGGTTGGGGATTTAGCTCAGTGGTAGAGCGCTTGCCTAGCAAGCGCAAGGCCCTGAGTTCGGTCCCCAGCTCCGAAAAAAAAGAAAAAAGAAGAAGAAGAAGAAAATTCTTACCCATAAAACAAAATAGAAAAGGTAGGACAAAGGTCAGAAAAAGACAAATAGCACAGGGAAACCAGTATTTCATATACGCAAGAACCAAATGGCTTTTGTTGTTGTTGGAGAATTTAGATGGCGTGTCACCATGCCGTCCCAAGGCTGTGACACTTCCCAGGCGTCAGTATCTTTTGTTATTGTGGTTCTTTGCATGAAAAGACAAATCTAAAACATCCATATCCCATATTTATCAGCCACTTAAGGGGTATGGATGTTTTAAGTAATCTATTCTAGGCCCCTGAAGTTTGTAGGATCTTTGTTTTTGATTTTAACTTTTTATTTATGTGTTTGGCCTACATATGTGCCTTTGTATGACTTGTGTACCAATGACAACTGGAATCCCCGAAATGGAGTTATTGGAAATTGGGAGCCATCATGTGGGTGCTGGGAGTCTAACCCAGGTCCTCTGGGAGAGCAGCCAATGCTCTTAACTGCAGAGCCATCTCCACACCCCCCAAGTTTGTGGGGATTTTTTAATCACGTATTTATAGATCAGCCCTGCTACAATTAACCTTCGTTTATCCCAGAACTATATCTAGTGTTTAAAAGAATAATGGTAGTTTTAAAAATAATCTTTTTTTAAAAGCACTCTCAAGAGTGGGCCTGAAGGCGATGCTGGTGCGTATCTTTAATCCCAGCACTTGGAAGGCAGGGGGCAGGCAGATCTCTAAATTCAAGACCAGCATGGTCTACAAAATGAGTTCCAGGACAGCCAGGGCAGCACAGGAAAATCTAACTTGAAAGACAAAAAAAGAGAGTGCGGGGTGGGGGTGAGGAATGCTCATCTCTAACAATAAATGCTAATAACAAATGGACTTGAACTGTTTCACATACAGACAGTCACTACACCGAGAAATACAAAGTACATCGGTTGGCATCCTGTCTAAGCTCCACCCCAACAGCCACCTGGCTAAGCTCCGCCCCACAGTTGCCTGGCAACAGCCAACTGTGCCTAACTATAAAGGTGGCTGCTTGCCTCCTCCTCTGCCTCTCACGCCTCACTTGCTGTCTTGCTCTTCCTTTTCTCCTGCCCTCTTTGTCCCTGTCCCTTCTCTCCCCATCTCCCCCTGTCCCTTCTCTCCCCATCTCCCCCTGTCCCTTCTCTCCCCATCTCCCCCTTTCCCTCCCCGCCCCCCACGTGCCCATAGCCGGCCTTTCCTCTCTTCTATTCTGATTCTCTCACTAAACCGCTCCTCGTGGAACCGTGTTGGCTTGGGCGGGCCGAGATTTAAACCCCAACATCCACGGGGCTGAGACCGCTCAGTGAGCGCAGACCTCGCTGTGTAAGCTACTTCCACTCTTGTTGAGAAGGATCTCTGTACAGAAGATGAGGTCAGGGGCTGGGGACTTAGTCAGTGGTAGAAGCCACCTAGGAAGATCCCTCTCCCCAGTCCAAAAAAGAAAAAAAAAAAAAAAAAAAAAAAAGAAGATGAGGTCGCTGTGAGCTGAACGTAAACGGGGCACCATCCAATAGCAACACCAAACTACAGTACCATGCTACAACGAAGAGACACCGTGAGAGTTCACCCTCACGGTCTCTTGCCGCTACGGAACACACTTTTCTTAGTTAGCTCGAATAAAGCAGAATTTTAGGCCGGAGTCTTTTTCTGGTGGAAAACCCAGAGACGCCCTCCTTTTCAGTATCAGCCCGTTCTCCACGCCTTCTCCGCTCCTCTTGGAGACCTTCATTTCATACGTGTAACTACTCCACTCTGCAGACCTGCCCGGGCAAGTCCTCCGTTCTGCTGCTCCCCCTACCTCCTATTTCTTCCTCCCTCCCCACAACTAGCACCATCACCAACACCCCAAGTTTAACCAGTCAAAACTGACTCTTGGAGCTGGGTGGTGGTGGGGTAGCTCAGTGGTTAAATGGTTGCTGCCCTTCCAAGAGACCTAAGTTGTTTTATTTAAAAAACAAAACACACACACACAAAAAAAATGGGGGTTGGAGAGATGGCTCAGTGGTAAAGAGCACTGACTGCTTTTCCAAAGGCCCTTGAGTTCAATTCCTAGTACCATATGGTAGCTCACAACTATCTGATGCTGTTTTCTGGTATACAGACATACGTGCGGACAAAAGTACCCATATACATTAAATAAATAATTTTAAAAACAACAATTTAAGCCAAAAAATGGAACTGCCCCTTTGGGCTCCTTTTCTGCCTTGACTTAGTTTCCCTTAGTAGCCCAAACTAGGAACTCCATGTCGATATTAATAATCTTCCTTATCTGTTGCAGGACTGTCAATTCTATCAAGAAGCCATCTCTGAATTCCCTCCCCACCACCCTGCCCTTCACCACAGCAATATCTGGGCGTCACCAAACTGCCTTCTCAAGTACTTGAACTTCCGTCCAGGGTCAATGTCCTCCCAATGCCCGGTGTGTCCAGGCAGGCCCAGGAGCCGAAACACGTGCCCAACCGCATCTATACAGGGACCCTCCGCTACCTTCTCTCAAGCGCCCTTGGCATCAGCGGCTCTTTGAACCCAAACGGCAGCACCCCCCCCATCGCAGGTTCCTCTCTGGCCCCCCTCCCTCTGAGCCATAAAAACCAGTGAGGGTCATTGGCTGTTCTCTCCACACTTGGCTGGAAAAACAAACGAAACTCATCGTAAGAAAGAAAAGCGATTAGGAGTCTGCCTAGAATATTGAAAAGGCTCAGCTGGGGCTGGTGGCTCTCGCCCGCCCGAAACGGCAGCTGGGAGGCCAAGACAAGGGGGCTGCAAGTTTGAGGCAAGCCTAGAGAGCTCAGAGCAAGTGAGTTCCAGGCCAGCTCAGCCAAGACCCTCTTTCCAAAAAGAAATAAAGTGTGTGTGTGTGTGTGTGTGTGTGTGTGTGTGTGTGTGTGTGTGTGTATGGAAAAGAAAAAAAGCGCTCATTACATATTAGCTATCAAATGTTAGGTACTGTAATTCTACCTCTCTCCAACGGCTGGGGTCCAATTCATTCACACAACTCCTTACATTTAGTTTAAGACTTCAAATGAGTTAACAATGTTGTCACATTTCTATCTGCACACTGGCCTTTGATTCCTTTGTTGTTAGTTGTCTGTTGTTCTGCTGAGACAGAGTTGGACCTGAACTCACTGTGTAGCACAGGTTGGCCTCAAACCTGCTGTGATAGCCTAGCCTCAAACGAGGGGCTAGGATTACTGCCTGAGCCCTGAGCACAGAAGGCCACTTTGCTGTCTGACTAAAGGCTTTCCTTTAACTAGTAAGAACTTTAAAACCAGCAGGGTGGCGGTGCAGGCCTTTAATCCCAGCACGCAGGGGGCAGAAGCAGGTGGATCTCTGTGAGTTGAAGGCCAGCCTGGTCTACAGAGTGAGTTTGAGGATGGCCAGGGGGTACAAAGAAACCCTGTCTCAAAAAAAAAAAAAAAAAAAAAGTTTACACTTTACATTAAATGAAGATTTACTAAGAGCTAAAGAAAACAGGTAATGAAAAATTAAAAGAACTTCAATTACACAAGATACCAAAATGCACCTAGCGAAAATATACATATCCCAAAATAAAATTCATCCGTGCTGCCTAAGGACCAGAAGAGCTGTAGCATTTCAGGAACCATAACCTTTCAAGGTGGAGTTTACAAAATGGCTGAGTCAGGCCCGGCACTAACGTTACGTCACGTGACGAAACGTAACGTAAGACACCAAAAGCAAAGGCCTTACAGAAACGGCTCCACGGTTAAAAGCACGGGCTGCTCTTTCAGAGGTCTCAGGCTTGGTCCTCCCCACCCATATGGCCTCTTGTAACCGTCAGTAACTCTAGTTCCAGGGCATCTGACATCCTCCTCCCTCGACAGGAACGATGCATACATGTGGTAGGCAAACGCTCACACACACAAACAAGAAACAACGAAGGAATGACCGGCCAGACGTGGTGGCGCAGGCAGGCAGAATCCCAGCTACCTAGGAGTCTGAAGAGGCCCACAGGCATCAAGCCCCACCTGAGTGAATTCAGAGCCAGCCGAGGATGCAATTTAGACCCCGTCCTGACAAAAGTGGAAAGAGCCGAAGCTATAGCTCGGCGTCAGAAGGGTGGTCTGAGGCACAGGAGACATTAGTTCAAAGCACAGGACTGCTGAAAGCCAAGCCGATCCCACCCATCCTGTCCTCAGTCTTCCCTATCACTTCCTTCCTGCCTTTGTTTAAGCTTTGCTAAATCAAACTTCAAACAAGAGGGGAAAATAGAGATAAAACAACGTGAATACTAACACCCACTCCCGGGGTTATTTCTTGATTGGGGGGATGGTGTCAAGAAAGGGGTAGAAACTGTAACCAGGCTCACCGGATAAGATTTAAAGTTCAGTATTTCTCGTTTATAAAATGGAAGGGAAAGTTTTTTTACTTTAAAAAATGTGTGTAGTGTGTGTGTGTGTGTCCTATCTGTTGTGTGTGTGTTGTGTGCAGTGTGTGTGTGCATGTGTCCTGTCTATTGTGTGTCTGTTGTGTGTGTGTTGTATGTGGGGGGTGTTGTGTGTGTGGTGTGTGTGTGTTGTATGTGTTGTGTGTGGTGTGTGTGTTGTGTGTGGGTGTTGTGTGTTTGTTGTTGTGTGTGTGTGTGCGTTTTGTGGTGTGTGTGTGTTGTGTGTGTGTGTTGTGTGTGTGTGTGTGGTGTGTGTGGTGTGTGTGTGTGTGTGTGTGTGTGTGTGGTGTGTGTGTGGTATGTGGTGTGTGTGTTGTGTGTGTATGTGTTGTGTGTGTGGTGTGTTGTATGTGGTGTGAGTGTGTACGTGTTGTGTGTATTGTGTGTGTGTTGTATGTGCGGTGTGTGTGGTATATGTGTGTTGTGTGTGTGTTGCATGTGGTGTGTGCATGTTGTGTGTGTGTTGCATGTGGTGTGTTGTGTATGTGGTGTGTTGTATGTGGTGTGTGTGTTGTACATGTTGTGTGTATTGTGTGTGTGTGGTGTGTGTGTGTGTGTGTTAGAGGACAAGTGGTGGGTGTTGGTCCTTTCCTTCTACCATATGGATCCTGGGAATTTAACTCAGGCTTGAGAGCAAGTCCCTGCCAGGCAAGGCTAACAGCTCTAGTATTTACTTCAATGATTGGGGGGTAAAAACCTATCTTGAGATGATGAGAATCAGTATTTAAATATATACTGTTTAATTATATCAATTTATATATATATATTTATTATATATAAATATATATTTATAACCAGTTCAGTGAACAGAGAGGTAAAATCAGCACTTCTGGGAAACAGCGGTTGGAGGTTCTCAAGTTCGTGTCCAGCCTGTACCACACAGTGAGACCGCTTGATTATAATTTGGCAAACCAAACTTATAGGCTTGATTAGCCAAAACATTAATCCACTCATTTCACCAACACACGATAGTAGAACGAAGGAATCGAAGGTTAGGGGCAAGATAGATGATAAATAGAAGATAGATAGATGATAAATAGATGATAGATAGATAGATAGATAGATAGACAGACAGACAGACAGATAAACTGATGCCTCTCGTAATTTAAACATTAAGAACAGGATCCTCTTTGAGACTGCTTCTAAAGGGAGGGAAGGGGACACAGAGTCTGTGACCGACATGACTTTTAAGTCCATTACCAGCCTTAAGAACCCAGACGGGGTGGGGTGAAAGCCTCCCCACACACCAACCCCACTCTTGCCTACTCCATCCCTCCTAACAGGACACTCGCACACCCGCCCTCTCCAGGTCTCAGCTGCCCGGGAAAGAACTGGGTTGACCTCTGACCCTCAAATGGAAGTTACTTGGGGTAGCTGCCTGAGGTGCTCAGCGCTCCTTCAAGGCAACGAGGTACAAAAGGTCGAGAGACAGGAACTCGTCTCTAGGATTCTTAAACCCTGTGAAGCCACGGGTGCAGCTGGGACAGATCAGACAGTGGGGTGACCCCAGGGCCTTGCGCGGCCCGCTCGTGGCACGGTCACTGACCTTTCCAAAGGGGTTTCCTAGGGCCAGGGGCCGGAGGAGGGATTGCGATGACCCGCGCCCCGCACCCAACACCTCTCCCAGTCAGCCGGCTACGCGCCGCGGAGCGCAGGGTAACCAAGGGCGACCAGGAGGCCGCCATCTTGAGCTCCGTACAGGGAGGAAAACTTTATTGTAACACGAAGACGCGACGGAACAGCCGAATGCCGTGGCGCTCCAGAAGGCCACGCCTGAGAATGAGGGAGCGTTGAAGAGAGGTGACCTCAAGCTTAGAAAGGCTGCAACGCCAGTCCTTCACGTCTTCCGGTGGGCCTTGAGACTACCAGTCCCGACAGGCAGCGCGCCTCGAGGGGCGTGGCCTAACGATAACGCCACGCCCTACTAAGAGGAGGCTGGGACCAACGCTCCACCCCGCCCCCACTGGAACCCGAGTTCGCCAGGCCTGAAAAAAAACAACACAGTAGCTTGTAACAATTCCTGAACCTTCTAAGACTACAGAATATGAGTAGAAGTCATTTTCTACATAGCACATGATTTCATGCTTTGAAGAAGCTAATAAGTGGGACAGGAAAGCAGAGAGCCCCAGATTGACAACTGGTGGATGTGGTAGTCAGGGGATGGTGTTAACACTTGAATTTGCGACTGTCCCCATTTGAGGCAGGCGACTCTTAGGCTAGATGAAAACTGTAACTAAAGACAAATAGTGGAATCAAGGAGAGAGCACCGTTGTGGAGAAGTAAGGAGATTGAACTTCTGAAAATGATCATATTTTTGTCTAGGTGTGCGTGTCCTATATTGAAAGTGATTTTTTTCTGGAAGCCAGAAGTGGGTATTGATCCCCTGGAACTGGGATTAAAGGCAGCTGTGAGCCTCTGGACATGGGTGCTATGAACCAAACCCTGTGTGCTGCAGAAGTTACACATTATTTTAACTGTTGAGCCACGTCTCCAGTCCATACAAGATTAACTTTTAACAAAAGATAACGGCCTTCCCGCAGGGTATCGGGTGTTACTCAGTTGATAGTGTTTGCCTAGTTAGCAGGAAGCCGAAGGTTGAGCAGTTTGGGACTGAATAGCACAAACTGCAATCACTTGGGAAATGGAGACAGCAGGATTGGAAGTCCAGCTACAGTTACACAGTCCAGCCTGGGCTACAAGAGATACTTAAAAATAAATTAAAAAAAAAAAAGAAAAGAAAAGTAAGACCTTCAACCATGGATCACATCTGAAAGACCTCAACATTTAGCTGGGAATTATGGAAAACAAGAAAGTCTAGTATTCCTAGGAAGGAGAAAACAAAGTTTCAATTGTGTGACCAGAAAAGAGAACACTGAAACGAATTCCAGGAAGCCAGACTGAGGTCACCAGAAGAGGAATTCTGAAGAAACAGGAAGTGGAAGGTGTAGTGTGGCAGAGTTACTTCAGGCCTTGTCTCTGCTGACTCCTCAGAGTATGTTCCCACGCAGATGGGAGAGAGGATAGTCTAAAGAGATACACTGTGTTCCTCTCTTTCTCTTCGGCTGTTACCTTATGTAAAAAATGGCCCCCAAGAAATTGGACTTTTCAGAAGAATCTCACCCAGGGACAAGGAATAGACTGAAGCCCGCTGCCAACCAGAAAAGGGAGACACTCGTCTCCCAGGAAGTGATGTCACACAGTTCAGTCAACATACCAGTCCACCTTGTAGGGCACACTGGAGCGGGGCAATGGTGGGTCAAGTGATGGGCGGACCACACCTGACCTGGACAGCTGAGAGCTGAGTTGTTGAACCTCTTTCCTACGATTTAAACCTAAACCTCAGGTCAGGACCCCATGGATGTGGAGCCTGGGTTTTGCTGAACCTCTACTTCTCTTCCTAGTGTGCCTATTCTTCCTGCTTTTACCTTTTACTTTTAGCTCTCTCTCTCTCTCTATCTATCTCTCTCTCTCTCTCTCCCTCTCTCTCTCTCGTGTGTGTGTGTGTGTGTGTGTGTGTGTGTGTGTGTGTGTGTTTTTTTTTTATTTTTATTTTATTTTATTTTATAGTCTTAGAATTAGGATAGAAACGGTGTGCCACCCTGCCGCCTGGCCGAAGCAACTTGTTTTTAAAAATTTTTGTTTTAGGTTTCGCCAACATACATGTCCGTATGTCACATGTGTGCCTAAGTGCCTAAGGAGGCTGGAAAGGGGCATCAAGTCACCAGTGTACCGGCTGGTTTCATGTGTCGACTTGACACAAGCTGGAGTTATCACAGAGAAAGGAGCCTCCCTTGAGGAAATGCCTCCATGAGACCCAGCTGTGAGGCACTTTCTCAATTAGTGATCAAGGGGGGAGGACCCAGCCCATTGTGGGTGGTGCTGTCCCTGGGCTCGTGGTCCTGGGTTCTACAAGAGAGCAAGCTGAGCAAGCCAGGGGAAGCAAGCCAGTAAGTGACATCCCTCCATGGCCTCTGCATCAGCTCCTGCTTCCTGCCCTGACTTCCTTTGGTGAGGAACAGCAACATGGAAGTGTAAGCTGAATAAACGCTTTTTTCCCCAACTTGCTTCTTGGTTATCATGCTTGTGCAGGAATAGAAACTCTGACTAAGACATCTGGAAACTGAAGATGGTTGGTTGTGAGCCTCTGGGTGTGTATTGGGAATTGAACCCAGGTCAGTGCTCTTACCCACTGAACCATCTCTCTTCATCGCTCAACCTGATTTTTTAAAAAGATCTTTCATTACCCAGGACTAAAATAAACCTCACAACACTCCCCAATTTTATATTCTCCTCTTATATACAATTGTAATCTCACACAACACTGCCAAGTTCATGTTCTCCACAGCAATCATCACCGTATGGTACCTACTGTGTGCTCTACACTCTAGAGCCTGACCTCTAGGTGCTGCGCACAGTAGGTAGGCAGTAGCATTTCAGCCTCAGACCACAACACACTGCATTCTTTACTAGGTGATTAACGCACTATCTGCTCTTCCTAGAACTATAGCTCCCTGTGCTTTAGTCAGAGTCGGGTCCCTAGACCTGGAATCACGTCTAGCTTATAAGAATATTTTTTAAAACTGAAGAAGTAACTTCAGTAAAAACATAAAGTGTACTGTGGGAAGACCCTGAAGACGGTGTTGCGGAAAATGGAGAAGCGTTGCAGAGTCACCTGTGACTCCACTGCTGGGAAGGGACCATGGAGGGAGTCCAGCATGACACTGGAGAACGAGGGGTGAGTGGTCCCTTTCCACCATTCCCCGGGACCAACGTCACAGAGGTGCTGGTGTCCTCTGGGGCTTTTTGTGCTGCCTTCTGGAACCCTGTTCAGGAACGCTGTAGCCCTCCCCAGCCCCTCTGGTTCCACGAAGCGAGTGGAACACAATGTGTAGTGTTTCTGTTCATCCTGCAGGACCACGGGACAGACAGGGGGTGGGACTTCCCACGATGGTTATGGTGTTGGGACTCTCTGTGACCCTTGCCAAGAGGACGGAGCTGTGACAGCAGAGAAGAGTTTTCAGCTGTGCATTCCACCAGCCATGACCTCACCAGCCCTTCACCCGTCTACCCACCCACCTGCCATTAACTCACTCTGTTAACATCCCTCCATGGGATGTTATGTCCTAGATAACTTGTTACCTGGCTAGCCGGCCATTGTAAAGAAACTTTCACATATGTTTCTGCTGTAATTAGGAAACTTTCTAATGCCAAGATTGATTACATATTCTGTTATGTTCTGGGCTATGGGAAACCAATTACCACAGAAGTCAGTAGAATGCTTTGTGGAGTTACCCATAATAACCTTGGGCCTGAACCAGCCACCCAGCAGCACCTCCTGCACCTGTGTATAAGCTTTTAGGGTACAAGCTGCCCCTGGGATGGACCCCAACATAAGAGAGACGCCCGCATCAATATAAGGAACTATTTGGAATAAGACTTCCATTTTGAGTAGTGGTCAAGTACAGGTTACGTTCCCAAGACCTCCCTGGGAACTGACATCCCACTCGGCAGAAAGGGACAAGTATGTGGGTAACCGACATCCTGGTTGGTGAGTGAAGACATGAATGTTGGGCAAGGCAAATCCCCGCCACAGTTGGATACCCCAGCCAATGGGAGCAGGATGAATGTACGACAAAGACGTGTTCCTAAGGAAATCCCTACCCCTCAATCCTGATTGGTGACGTAACGGCACAGATGTTTGTGGGTTCTGAGCTTAAATACCCTGTAGGATCTTATATTTTTGGTTGTGAGCTTAGCCTTTAACAGGTGAGCCATCTCCCCTGCCCTACTCTGTAGGATCTTAACTTGGGGTCATGGCTCGGTTCCCAGATCTGGATCATGGCCCCAGTCCATCAGTCCCTGGGGCGTATGCTCAATAAACTCTCCCTGTCTGACTAAGGAAGGTGTTCCTGTGCTCTGTGAGGTGATTCCTGGACCCCGACACACTATGTAAGCCTTAACTGACCTGGTACTGAGTAGCATTTAGTGGCCTTAACCTAGCTTAATCCTTTTGCCTCAGCCTCCCAGGAACAAGATTACATCCATGCTTCATCACACCCAGCTACACACGAGGAATCAAGGAGCCACTTGCAATGAATTTCTGACCCTCAACCCTCACATCTAACCCTTCCTCAAATATGATTGGCCCTATTGTCTTAAAACACCTTAAATCCATCCATTATTATTGGTTCTGTCAAAGGTGATGTGGGCTTTTCCCCCTCCAAACTGCTGTAGTAAATGTATCTTTCCAAAGTTGTAATCTATCCAACAATCTAAGTTAGTAGGACCTCCTTATAGACCAAAGAATGAAAAACAAACTTTCTTTTCCTTTTCTTCTCTTTCTTTCTTTTTTTGAGACAGGGTCTCACTACGTACCTCTGGCTGTCCTAGAACTCACTATGTAAGCCAGGCTGGCCTCCACAGAGATCCATTCACCTGCCTCTGCCTCTCACATGCTGGGATTAAATGCATTCGACACCACACTGGGCACAACGTCTTTGTAACAGAACTTAAAAAAAATCAAGACATAGCCCCTCTCTCTGCTCATGTCACCCAAAGAGTCTGGGCTTGGAAAATGGCATCAGTGGCTTAGCCAGTGTTCTATTTGTTTTCACGATTTAGTATAGTTACAACTACATATTAATAATTCCAGAAGAAGTAGAATAGTAGTCCTGTCTACCAATTAACACTCTTTATTTCTTAAGTGTGTATTCTGAAACTATTTGTGGGTCATTGTGTTTTTTATAAGAAAAACATATTTTTAAGTAAGGTATGGTGGACAAACACTCCTCGAGAGGCAGGAAGATCACCACGAGTTTAGGCAGCTGAAGTTATATGGTTTTCTTTTTAAGTAAATATTAAAACAACCACCTAAAAAAAAACAAAACAAAAAAAACAAAAAAAAAACAACCACCTAAAATTTAAGTTTCCAGGGAAATGCTAAGATTGTTCCAGGCTTAATCCTACATAGGCATTGAGTTTCTATGCTTCAATTAGAACTCAGAAGCCTGGTGTCTTACTCAGGGTTTCTATTCCTGAAACAAACATCAGGACCAAGAAGCAAGTTGGGGAGGAAAGGGTTTATTCAGCTTACACTTCCACATTGCTGTTCATCACCAAAGGAAGTCAGGACTGGAACTCACGCAGGTCAGGAAGCAGGAGCTGATGCAGAGGCCATGGAGGGATGTTACTCACTGGCTTGGTCCCCCTGGCTTGCTCAGCTTGCTCTCTTATAGAACCCAGGGCCACCAGCCCAGGGATGGCACCACCCACAATGGGCTGGGTCCTCCCCACTTGCTCACTAATTGAGAAAATGCCTTACAGCTGGGTCTCATGGAGGCATTTCCTCCAGGGAGGCTCCTTCCTCTTTGATAATTCCAGCTTGTGTCAAGTTTACACACAAAACCAGCCAGGACACCTGGGAATTTCCAAAATAAAAGGGTTTAATAAACTGTTGTATTAGTTTGCCAGAAACCAGGCTCAGGGTCACATGCCCACAGCCCTGGCTGCCTGAGAGGCAAGGCAAGGAATCATTTGGTCCCAGGAGTTGCAGGACAGCCTGGACAGCCTGGGGGAATTTATTAAGGAAGAACAAAATAGACGTTAGCCAGAAAAGGGCCGGGTCCCAGGGTACATTTCCAAAAGCTACCGACAGGACACTGGAGTTAAGTAGACCTGGAAAGTGTGTATACTATTCCAGACTAAAGAATCCTGGAAAGATGTCTTGGCGGTTAAGAGCACTTGCAGCTCTTGCAAAGGACTCAGGTTCAATTCCCAGCTATGACTCGCAACTATCTGGAACTCCGCTTGTAGGGGATCCAGTGCCTTCCCTGCCCTCCGTGGGCACCAGGTATGTGGTGCACACACATATATGCAGGCTAAAAAAGATGCATATAGATGTCTGTATTAGCCACAGATAAGAGGTGAAGAGGGGGAAAACTTTGGGATGGGAGAGCAGCAAGGCAAGTTGACTGTTGCTTTCTGGGTGGCTTTGAGTTAACGCGATTGAAAATGTATCTTCACGGGTTCAAGTGACACGGAGAGTAGGATTTTAGGGTCACTTTCTCTTTACATTTATTTGTGTATGGGGATGTGTGTGCACACACGTGCACACAGAGCCACACCCTCCTGTAACTGCCTGAGTTACCAGCAGCAGCAGCAGCACCTCTAACCACTGAGACCTCTCACCAGCCCCATGCTGGGATTTTGAATAGATTTCAGCAACTGGGTGTTCAGCGGTGGTGGTACACATTCATAATTACAAGCACTTGAAGGGCCAAGGCAAGAGGATCTTGAGTTCAAGGTAGCCAGGGCTGTACAGAAGGGGGTTCATTCCCTTTTTGCTGCTGTCACAAGTTAGCAGACAAACCGAGAGGAAAGACTCCTTTGGACTCATATTTTTCTTTTCCAGAAGTTTCTATTTATCGTAGCAAAGAACGCAAGGTGACAGGCTCTGTCAAGTGTGGCTAGGTCATGTGACCTTGCTGTTCACGTGACAGTAGATCAAGAAGAACTTAGTGCAGAGTCTAGAGGGAAGTAGGAGCCAGGCAACACTTTTCAAAGGCCTGCCCCAGGGATCTACTTTCTTTCTTTCTTTCTTTTTTTTCTTTTTTTCGGAGCTGGGGATCGAACCCAGGGCCTTGCGCTTGCTAGACAAGCGCTCTACCGCTGAGCTAAATCCCTAACCCCAGGATCTACTTTCAATAGCCAGGCACTACATCAGACCCCGCAGATCCCAAGACTACCAACAGCTGGGAAACAAGATTCCAAACCTGAACATTTCAGGTTCAAACCGTAAGAGAGCCAGTCCTCCTCTCAAAAACGAAGCAAAACAAAACTACACTACTGCTCGCTGATGATCTAACCATTACAGTTGCACCGCTGTTTGTATCTGATGTATACACCCAGGCAATAAGAAGTGAGTCTTTCCATAGCCCACTTATCCAGAGGCACTGAAGCTGGCCCGAAATGCAGCCTCTTGGCTCATCATAAAACTATGTGAACCCTCTGTACTCTCAGCTCCACTCCGAACTAGCAGAGAGTTGGCCTAGACATCAAAGGAGTCAGATGGGTTCGGTTTGGTTAGTCTTTTCAAATGGATGTTTGAGATGATTTAGATAAGATTTCAATCGGGTAAGTTTTATTTATCCAACTTCGCTGATAATGGAAAAGTTCTCAAGTGAGACAAGCGAATATCATGGATAGTATCTCATTTAAGGAATGTTCCTTCCGAGGCTGAGTATCTTCTGCCAAAACTGAGACCGGAGATCGGGGGACCGGATCAGGAAAGGGTCATGCGACCGCTGATGTCGACACACACCGATGTAAGGGTCCAATTTTCCCAGCGTGGATCTCACTTACCACGAGCGATTCTCATCAGCTTCAAAGGGAGAGCTGTGCACCCACAGCCCGGAGTTTGCAGTACCCAGGCTCACTCAGCAGGAACGCAGGCTGTAAATTACGAGAGTGGGCTTCACTTTCTTTTCAGACAAATCAACCCAGCTGGATCTGGCGCTGTTCTTGGAAATAATCAAAAGTCCCTTCTAACATCAAATCCACTCGGTTTGATTTCACACATCGATCTTGTCACTCACCTAAGTCAAGCCATTGTTTAGATTTGTAGGTTGCTATGTAAGTAAGGCGTGTAACGTGGCCACGTGGCAGATCCTCATCGCCTTCTTAATATCAGAACGCCGAAATTTATTTCTGTGGTAATTTTGTGCACGGCAAGGAGAAAGGAAGTAGGAGAGATATAATTTCGTGTTTGCTGTCCAACAATTTTTTTTAAAATATATATATATATTTAATTCTGTTTATAAGTAGTGCTTTTCAGCTTTAATTTGATGCTTTCCTAGCAGGTAAATTATCTTTTAATGTAATTACTCTTATGTAATAATTATGATCTTGAAAGTCTGCAAGGTGATTAAAGGCCACTTTCTAAGGAACAGATTTCTGGATTTAAATCTCACAATTTCTCTGCTTGTGCTTTTAGCTTTAGACTTGGCTTATTATTATTATTATTATTATTATTATTATTATTATTATTATTATTATTAAATACTTACAAGATGGCAAGTCCTAGCACTAGACCTTTGCAAACACGTAGAATTTTTAAAGGTCTAGAATGGCTTTAGACACAGATTTGAGAGGTTGACCTGGTGAGTCCCTCTCCCGTCTCTCAGCCTGTGGGTTTTGACTCACTCTGGTGTATGCTGCACACCAGCACCTGTGCCCATTTAGCAAAGATTCCAGTACAAATCACTCTGAATTGTAGAGACGTCTCTAAGAAGCGTAACAATTGTTGCAATATTTTTAGAAACTGAAACAAGGAAATAAACAACTTCAGTAAAAGTGATTTAAATAACAAATAACGTGTCTTTATAAACAGCCTATCTCCTTGAGAACAAAGAATAAACAAGGAGATGAGAGGGTTTTTTTTTCCCTCTCCCCATTCCACTATTAAAGCAGATCACAATATGAATGGGTGAAATGTCATGAATAATTGGAGAAAATCACAGAGTAATCTTCCACAAAAACATCTGATTTATTTAAATTGTCACTGTTTGTCTTATTAGAACCTTTATTTAACCTTGTTACCCACAATGCAGTATTCAAGTTGGTTGATCAAAAAAAAAAAATTACTTTGAAGCTAAGCACATTTAGAAATCTTTGGCTCTCTCATATGGTGACATAAACCAATGGACACTACTCCGTTTAGGGTCTCACCGACTGGCATCACGTTCAATTGGAATGTCGACGAAAACTTACGTTCTGAACTTAAAATCATGGTAAATAAATGAAGAATGAAGGTATTCTTTTTTTTTCCTTTTTTTTTTCTTTTTTCTTTTTTTCGGAGCTGGGAACCGAACCCAGGGCCTTGCGCTTGCTAGGCAAACGCTCTACCACTGAGCTAAATCCCCAACCCCGAAGGTATTCAAATGTTCCATCAGATTTAAGGTTGGGTTTATGATGGTCAGGAGAAAGCAGCACTGTGTCCCACTGTGATTCACCCAGTCAGGCACTGCCTTCCTCTTGGACTCCACCACGGTCACTCCCAATCATGGCAGTGCAGTCCTCAACTCATGACCTCAAAGCCCATTTCCTTGTTGACTGTTATAGAGGTCTCATGAGTCAGGCGCCGTCCCTAATGGCCTTCAGAGTAATAACTCTTTGGGTACTCAGTGAAGTAGTCCTATTATCATCCCTATTTTTATCTGATTTTTTAGTTTTCTGTGATCATGTGTGTGTGCTTATGTGTGGGCATCTGCATGTGGAGGCCAGAGTCAACACCGGGTGCCGTCTTTCTTTTCTGTAATGTGTGTATGAGTGTTTTGCCTTCATGTATATATGTGCATCCTGTGCGTGTGTATGGCCAAAGAGGCCAGAAGGGTGGGTCGCACACCCTGGAACTGAAGTTGACAGTGAGATGTGGGCTGCCATTCGAGAGCAGACCCCAGATCCTTTACAGGAGCAGTCAGTGCTCTTAACTGCTGAGCCATCTCTCCAGACCTCTCCTCTTATTACATTTACATATGTGCATGTATATGTGCATGCGTGCGCGTGCACGCACGACATAGGCACGCAGGCACATGGAAGTTGAAAGGCAAAGGAGACAGTTCTCTTCTTCCCACCACCTAGGTCCTAGGGATCCAACTCCGGTCTTCAGACTTAGCAGCGAGAGCCTTTACCTGTCGAGCTGTTGATTTGTTCCTGGTGTCTTCTTCAACCAGTTTCCAACTTACTTTTTGAGGCAGCGTTTCTCATCGAGCCTGGAATTCATCGTTCAGTCACGCTGCCTGTCTAGTAAGTGTCAGAACGTCCTGTTTGCTGAGCTCTGCCATGTCTGTCGAGTTATGTGGGTGTTGAAGATTAAACAGTCCTCGTGCTTTCTTCAGTGAGCACTTTACTGACTGAGCTATGATCACGGCCCCCTACTCACTCTCATTCATTCATTCATTCATTCATTCATTCATTCATGAGTCAGGGTTTTGCAGTGTAGCCATGGCTGGCCTCAAACTTAATACCATAATGCAAACTGGCCTTAAATTCACAGCAGTCTTCCTACCACAGCCTCCTAACTGCTAGGATTACAGGCTTCAGGCGCCATGTGATGAAATGTAGACTCGCCCTGGCATGTTGTTTGTCTTAGTCAGGGTTTCTATTCCTGCACAAAACATCACGACCAAGAAGCAAGTTGGGGAGGAAAGGGTTTATTCAGCTTACACTTCCACATTGCTGTTCATCACCAAAGGAAGTCAGGACTGGAATTCAAGCAGGTCAGGAAGAAGGAGCTGATGCAGAGGCCATGGAGGGATGTTACTTACTGGCTTGCTCTGCCTGGCTTGTTCAGCTTGCTTTCTCAAAGAACCCAGGACCACCAGCCCAGGGACAGCACCACCCACAATGGGCTGGGTCCTCCTGCCTTGATCACTAATTGAGAAAATGCCTCACAGCTGGGTCTCATGGAGGCGTTTCCACAACTGAGACTCCTTTCTCTGTGATAACTCCAGCTTGTGTCAAGTTGATACACAAAACCAGCCAGTCCAGTGTTAAAAGCCTGTTATTCCCGCACTTCAGAGGCGAAGGCAAGAGTATCACAAACCGGAGACCAGCCTAGGGCATGGGGCACGTTCCAGTTTAGCTTGAGACTCTGTTGAGAGAAGGGGAAGGGCGAGAGGGAGCTGAGGGGAAGAGGGCAGGAAAGAAAAACAGAAGCACAGGGATAATTTACCTTAAAGTGACCGCCCATAGGATTGTGTTTGCTTAGAGCACTGCCTCTATCTGACTCTCACATAAAATATAAAATTTCAGCCACGAGAAATTTATAGTACAAGAGACGAAAATACTAGAATTGTAATACGTAGATCGTGCTGGGGTTGTGCACAAAGGGCTGGAGCTTACAGCAGGAGCTAGGCAGGGCAGAGACTGGGCATTCTAACATCCGCTAAGCGGGGTGAGGGTGGGGAGAGGAGCAAGAGTGATGACTTCTCGTCCCAACTGGATGAAGACACTGCAGTTCACTTGAGGGGAAGTAGACGAGAATGATTTTTAAAAGAGTTTAATTAGTGGTATGATAAACAGAAATCACATGTAGGTAGGTGCCTGTGTGAATGTGCGAATGCCCACTGAATGACCAATGTTCATTTTTAATTACAGTCTCCTCCCCCACGCTCCTCCCACCAACCCTTCCCTGCCTCCCCGAGTGCATGTGCGTGTGCATGTGTGTGTGTGTGTGTGTGTGATTGTGTTTGTGTGGTTGTCTGTATGTGCATGTGCATGTGTGTGATTATGTGTGTATGTGTGTGTGATTGTGTGTGTATGTGATTGTGTGTGTACATGTGTGTGTAATTGTATGTATATGTGTTTGTACATGTGTGTGTAATTGTGTGTGTATACATGTGTTCGTACATGTGTGTGTAATTGTGTGTTCATGCATGTGTGTGATTGTGTGTGTATACATGTGTGTGCATGTACATGTATGTGATTTTGTGTGCATGTACATGTATGTGATTGTGTGTGCATGTGCATGCATGTGATTGTGTCTGTGTGATTATGTGTGTGTGAGTGTGAGTGTGTGTGTGTGTTTGGTGGCAGGGTCAGAGAGTCCTTTTCCTCCTTGGGTCCTGTAGATCCCAGGATAGAACTAAGATCTCTAAGCTTGATGACAAACACTTTTACCCACTGAAGCATTTCACTGTCCCTGGCATGATCAATATTATAATGATATGCTCACACTCCAGTTGAAGTAAAGACAGGCTGGGGATGGTGGAGCGCTCAGAGGGCCACACGTTGGCCTTTGGTAGATACCTACCAAACTCAATACACAGGTTCTAGATAAACGTCCTGTTTATCTAGGTGCTTCCAAAACGCCACAGCTTCCTTCGTAAGTACAACCGAGAACCACACCCCGCACGCCGTGGATGGAGTCAGTTCCCCTAAGGCTAAAACACCCACAGCAACGTAAACATTGTTTGCTTTTGTAGATCCGGCCCAGAGCCTTGTACCTGATACGCAGCACTCTACCAACAAGCTGCATCCCCAGTCCAGCCTGAAGGTTGTTTTGACTTTAGTACTACTATTGTCGCTGTGTGTGGCAATGTATGACGGAGGGGAATGTGTGCGTGCACACAAGATCAGAGGACAACTCTGTGACGCTGCCTCTCCTCCTCCGCTTTGGAGTCAGGGTCAGACGCAGGGTGGCCAGGCTGCTGGGGTAAATGCCTGTACCTTCTGGCCGTCTCCCTGTCCCTAAAGGTCTTGACTGATTTTCTTCTCCACGATGGGACTGGCAGTACTTCATTCCATAGAACAGAATAAATTTCCCAATGAGCAGAAAGAGAAGCTCAGTTTTAGAGATAGAAAAGGACAAGCAAACAGAAAAAAAGTAGGTTAGCCCTGCAAAATTACTTCCTCACAGGGCAGGGATGGGAGAAGGGGCCAGAAGAAAAGGCTGCTGCTTATCTGGGGTGGCTTGTTTTATCGAAGAGTATAGTATAGAGACTGCCATTATAGATGATGTAAATTTAAGCTCTCACTGTACAAGCACAAGGGCCTGAGTTCAAATCCCAGCTCCCTGTAACAAGTTAGGCATAGTCCTAGGTGTACCTGTAATTGGAACAAGCATTTTTTTTCTTTACCTTCTCCCCCACTTTCACCCCCAGACAGGGTTTCTCTGTGTAGCCCTAGCTGTTCTGAAACTCACTCTGAAGACCAGACTGGCCTCATACTCAGAGATCTGTTGGCCTCTGCCTCCAGAGTGCTGGGATTAGAAGAAAAATACCACCAACCAGCTTTTTTTTTTTTCTGGACTGTTATTTTTTTTATTACTTTTTTTTTCTTACTGTTTTGTTAGGAGTGATGCCCTTGAAACCCTCCACTATTGATGTTATTATTATGGTTAGCGTTAAGTATGACTGGGTTCATGGAAAATCCCCAGCCAGCTGCAGAAGACTAATACAAATCTGGTGGTCAGGATGAATAATGATATGACAAAGTTGTGACCTTGCTGAGAAATACATCTGACGTCAAGATGCCCAATGTGATGACCTGTGACCTTTCTGAGAAACCAACATCCTGCTGGCTAATAGATATGACAAACCTGTGACCTGTGTTAGAACATCCTGTCAACATCAGCCAATTGCCTGACCACAAGAGAGCTGTGTCCTTGGCCTGTGTAAATGTTTCCCATTTCCCCCCTCTCTCTGTTACCCCTGTTATGGTATAAATTCAGCCTTGGGAAAAAAATAAAATTGTCACCTTGATCAGACTCTTGTCTTGGCGTCCTTCTTTGCGTCTCTTGTTTCCATTTTTCTTTCAGGTACCCTCAGCACCCTCGTTGGCACTGTTTTATTTCTTCTGGTTTATTTTTCTCCCCAAGACATGGTCTTTCGTGAGATGACTCTCTCTTGAGATGCCTACACCAATATCACAGGCGTCTCTACAACTTGAGCATCTTTTTTTCCCCTGCTAATTCTACTGTACAGAACAAACCTCTTTACAAAAACAACTCAACTTTAAAAACAAAAAACAAAAGCAAAAACAACAAAAAAAGACAAGGATCTCAGTCTGCTAGTCCAGGCTGGCCTTGAACTTGCAGTAATGCTTGTCCAGCTTCCCAAGTGCTGGGATTATAACTCCACCTCACCTTTCCCCTAGATCCTCAGAAAGTCAGGTAAGCTGATTGGTTGGAGTTTGGTTGCCATGGTAACGTAGAATGATTGACTCAGTTACTAATTTTAGCCTGTTCTTTCGCGGCCTGAGGCGTGTACTTAGTCTCGTAGCTTGTGTGACTCTTTACTTGGTTTGGTTGATTTCTTTTTTTTTTTTTTTTTTTCCCATTGTCTTTTTTTGTTTTCTTATTCAGTCAGACTGGCGAGTCCTGCTGTGGGTGCCAGCGCCCCAGAGGAGGGGTTGATTTCTTTTTTATCATGCTCATTTACTTGTGGGAGTGTATGTGTGCCTGGTTCTTGTATGAAGTCAGAGGACAGCTCGTAGGAAGGAGTTGGTTCTTGGTCTCCACAGCGCAAGCAGGTCCTGAGACCTGCACTCGGGTTATCAGGCTTAGAGGCGAGCACCTTGATCTGCTGAGCCATGTCGGTTGGTCTGGTTTGGTTTTTTTTTTGAGACGGTCTCATGTAACCCATGCTGACACTAAGTCCTGGATTCTTACCGTGAGCCGCCAAAGTCGGTGCCCTGTGATTTCTTTTCTTTTCTCTCTCTTTTTTGAAAAGACAGGGTCTCTCTGTATAGCCCTGGCTGTCTTGGAACTCACTATGGAGAGCAATCCAGCCTCCAACTCACAGAAATCAGTTTCCTCTGCCTCCCAAGTGCTGGGCTTAACGGTGTGTGCCAACTACACTCTGGATGGTTTATCCCTGTCTTGGAAACGTATCTCCCTTATAGAAGTACGCCCAAATCATAGGCAATTTACCTGTCAGTCATCAGTTCCACGGATAGAAAACAGTAAGCTCTCAAGCATGTACAAGACTCTAGGTCGCGCATTCTGGGACGCTCAGTCCCAGAGCGTGTGCATGCCCGTGGACTCATCCGCGCATGCGTACACCCACACACAAAAATCCCTATCAATTTCAAGTTTCTGTTTCGGTATTTCTGAACCCCTTCCCCCTTCCCCAAGACTTTTATTGTTTTATTGCCCTTTTGAAACAGGTAGCCCAGAATGGCCTCCGATTAACTATATACTGGCCTTGACTTGCTGAACCTTATGCTTCTTCCTCCCAGCTGCCTGGATTGTGGTGTTCTTGTTCGGTCCCTCTGACCAACTGGGTGCCATCTCCCCTCCCCTTGCGTGGCTCACAACCACTCCAGCCTTATACAACCTGCTTAATACGTGTTTGTTTAAAAAGAAAACTGACCAAAGGGATCCAAAAGTCCCGGAGAAAACTTCTCTCTTGTTGCTGTTTGTTTTCTGAGACAGCCCTCGCTGTGCAGCGCTGGTGAAGAGGCCATGTCTACTCGGCCACAAGCTTACAAAATGCCATTGCTCCTAGAATGGGACTCGTCTTTACGCCTCACCGATTAGCCAAATATTTCAGCCCTTGCCTTGCTTTTTTGAGACAGGGATTTACTGTGCAGGTCTGGGCTGGCCTCAAACTCATGACCTCCAGCTGCAGTTCCTTAGTGCTGGGATCATTGGCATGTGCTCCCCACCCTACACCCAAAGGTTGTTTTAAGTAGATAAAACCTCTCAGGTGATCCGTTGGAGCCATTCTTACAAACAAGAGACCTTTAGCCTTTTCTCTCTCAGGTGGCTAATCTTTCTTCTTAAGTGGGATTTCCTAAGAGCTGCATTCCTCTTGGAAAGGAAAGTTCAGACAGTTTTATCTCCCTGCGCTTTGGGAATGATTAAGTTACTGGGGAAGCGGGGAGGACAGAGAAAATCATGAGTTTGCTCTTTAAACTCGCTGTTCTTTGGTGGTATCCTTTCTAACACTGCTGGGAGCCTTTCACAGTGAACACACAGCAGGGAGGCCCCACTGAGCACTTAGGAGCTTATCTGGGACAGTCCAGTAGAGAAACACAGATCCTGACTACAGAGGAAAGGCCCTCCTCTACCCAGTGTGCAACTTCAGGAAGGATGCTAGCATCAGGAAGGGGACATCTGCCAGATCAGCCTGGCTGACTAACGGAGCGACAGATGTCACAGCCAGATCACTCTCACATCCTTGAGCTCTGTTCTCTGCTAGCCCTCCTCATCTTGGTCTTCCATGCCCGTCCTCAGTAACCCATTGCTAGGTCAGTCTAGAGAGAATCCTCAGAGATGCAGGATCAGTTTCACCATCTGACCATGATGTCTAAACCCTTAGCTCAATTGATACTGGCAAGAATCTTCTCAGTTCTGCTTAGCAAGAATCTGGGCATCATGGCAGCTCCCTTCAGTAGTTTTCCATGCACTGACCCTTACTCTGGTTCCCTGACTGTGAATTCCCACTTGTCTTTGCTATATTTTAGTCTGATCCCACTCTGACAGTCCTATTGCAACAGTAATTGCTAAAGGTTTTATTGTTGTTGTTATTCTTGTTGTTGTTGTTGTTGTTGATGGTGGTAGAGGTGGTGGTGGTGGTGGTGATGGTGTTGTTGTTGTTGGTGTTGATATTGTTGTTGATGGTGGTGGAGGTGCTGGTGGTGTGATGGTGTTGGTGTTGGTGTTGGTGTTGGTGTTGATATTGTTGGTGTTGGTGTTGACGTTGTTGGTATTGGTGTTGATATTGTTGCTGTTGGTGTTGATGTTGTTATTGGTGGTGGTGGTAATGATGGTAGAGGTACTGTTGTTGTTCTGGTTGTTTCTGTTGGTGGTGATGGTGATGTTGATGGTGTTGGTGTTGATATTGTTGTTGGTGTTGATGTTGTTGTTGTTGGTCTTGGTTGATATTATTGTTGGTGTTGATGTTGACATTGTTGGTCTTGGTGTTGATGTTGTTGTTGGTCTTGGTGTTGATATTGTTGTTGGTGGTGGTGGTAATGGTGGTAGAGGTATTGTTGTTGTTCTGGTTGTTGCTGTTGGTGGTGATGGTGGTGTTGATGGTGTTGGTGTTGATATTGTTGTTGGTCTTGGTGTTGATGTTGTTGTTGTTGGTGGTGGTGGTAATGATGGTAGAGGTATTGTTGTTGTTCTGGTTTTTGCTGTTGGTGGTGATGGTGATGTTGATGGTGGTGGGTTTGCTGCCCCTCATGTTTACAATTCAGAGGCTATAGAAGAAAAGATTACAGGGCAGTGGGACACACTTTAACCCCAGCATTCAGGAGGCAGAGGCAGGCAGACCTCTGTGAGTTTCAGGCCAGCAAGAGTGAAATCCTCTCTCAACTAATCAATGAATGAGTGGGTGTTAAAAAAATCATCATTACCATGACCAAAAGTTAAACTGAGAGAGTAATTTGTGACTTACAAAAGAAGTATCCTTTAAGAAAAAGCAGTCACTCACATAGTGGCTTACAATAGCCTGTAACTTCAGCTCCAACAATCTCTTCTGGTCTGTAGGGCATTCTAACATAAGGTTCACACACACAAGAGGTGTATAGCTTTAAAAAACAAAAAGAAAAGGGAACCATCGATCTTAAAAAGGCAAAAAGTTTGTATAGGTCACGCATAGGAAAAGGAAATATAAAAAGTTGATAAATTGTGAAAAGGTGTTCAGGCATACAAAATGAGGAAAATTCAAATCAGGATACCATTCAGACGAGAAAAGATTTTTTTTTAAAAAAAGGATAATACACTGTGATTGTGAAGCTACAGACAAACACGTGCTTCCATGTTTGTGTAGTCAAATGTCAGGAACTGGAGAGATGGCTCATCAGCTAAGAGCACTTGTTCTTTCAGTGGACCAGGGTTTGGTTTCCACCACCACAAGTCTAGTTCAAGGAGATCCAATGGCATCCATCTTCTGACCCTTCAGGCACCAGGCACACCTGGTGCACATAATCTTGGACAAAACACTCTTGCACATAGATAAATAAATTCAACATATTTTTAAAAGAATTATTTATTTTATGTATATAAGACACTGTAGCTATCTTCAGACACACCAGAAGAGGGCATCAGATCCCATTACAGATGGCTGTGAGCCACCATGTGGTTGCTGGGAATTGAACTCAGGACCTCTGGAAGAGCAGTCGGGGCTCTTAACCGCTGAGCCATCTCTCCAGCCCCGAGATACAACACTTTTAATTAAAAACATAAATTTAAAGAACCGGGTGGCGGTGGCGCACACTTTTAATCCCAGCATTTGGTGTCAGGGGCAGGCAGATTTCAGTTAAAAAAAAAAAAAAGTAATCAAATGTCAACTTTAGAGAGAGACTGGAACTTTAGATTTTTACGGGATCTTTCCATTATAAATGCACTTATCTTCCGGCTCAGTATCTCTACCTACACAGCTTTATTCTCCAGTCATTCCCAATGTGTGACACACTCGAGGCCTCTCACTGTAGCAAGACTGCATCCTGGTTAGGTGACACAAGCTAGAGTCATCAGAAAGAGGAACTTCAACTGAGAAAACGCCTCTATCAGATTACGTCTGGGCCAGCTCTGAGCACACTCAGTAGCTCGCAACCATCTGTAACTCCAGTTTCAGGAGATCTGGCCCTATATGTACCAGGTAAGCAAGCGCATGATGCACATACATACATGCAGGCTAACACGTACACATGTAAAACAAATATTGCTTTTATTATTATTATTATTATTATTATTATTATTATTATTATTATTATTATTAGTTTTATGAAGGCTGACTGAGCAAGCCGTAGCCAATATACAGCATTCCTCCAGACTCTGCTCAGCTCCTGAGACTTGGCCAATCACACCCTTTCCATAGCAATGGCAGCCTCAACAGGCCCTACCACTTCAGCAGAGAGCAAGTTAAACACAGCACATATCACAATATTTTGCCATTAGAATAGAAATAGAAAGCGCAGTTCTTATCCCATATATAATACTGTAGGAAGAAACAAAAAAACAGAAAAACCTACCCAGATTCTCAAAAGACTCACAGTCTGAGAGGCTCTGGGAGAAACTTGTGCTCTCAATAGGGATGCGCCGGGCTCCATAGTTTCCTTTCCTTTTTTGATTTGTTGTTGCTGTTGGTTTTCTTCTTCTTCTTCTTCTTCTTCTTCTTCTTCTTCTTCTTCTTCTTCTTCTTCTTCTTCTTCTTCTTCTTCTTCTTCTTCTTCCTTCCTCCTCCTCCTCCTCCTCCTCCTCCTCCTCCTCCTCCTCCTCCTCCTTCTCCTTTCTCCTCCTCCTCCTTCTTCTTTCCTCCTCCTCCTCCTTCCTCCTCTCTTCCTCCTCCTCCTCCCTCCTTCCTCTTCTTCTTTCTCCTCCTCTTTCTCCCTCCTCTCTCCTCCTCCTCCTCTCCTCCTCCTCCTCCTCCTCCTCCTCCTCCTCCTCCTCCTCCTCCTCCTCCTCCTCCTCTCTTCTTCTTCTTCTTCTTCTTCTTCTTCTTCTTCTTCTTCTTTTTTTTTATGTATGTGAGCATAATGTAGCTGTCCTCAGATGCACCAGAAGAGGGCATCAGATCCCATTACAGATGGTTGCAAGCCACCATGTGATTGCTGAGAATTGAACTCAAGACTTCTGGAAGAGCAGCCTATGCTCTTAATGTCTGAGCCATCTCTCCAGCCCCGTCCTTTTCAACTTTTAATTTTAGCATTGTTGGGATGTGGGATGTGTGTGCGGGTGGACAAGTGCCAGAGCATGGATGTGGAGGTCCGAGGACCACTCTGTGGAGTTGGTTCTCTCCTTCCACCTTTGCTTGGGTTCTGAGGCTGGAGCTCAGGTCGTGTAGGCTTGAGACAGGGGCGTTAGTAGTTGGGACTGGCCGCTAACTCCTTATATGGCCGAAGAGGACCTTGAATTCCTGATCTTCCTGCCTCTGCCTTCCAAGTGCTGGGATAGCAGCTCTGTGCCATCATGCCCAGCTTTGATTTTTAAAAACTTCTCTATGTACATAAAGAAAGAAGCGAGGTGACCTGTTAGGAATGAGGACGCACTGACATAAGAGGGTAAAATAAGAGATTTCTCGGGTGTGTTGACGTATCAAATGAAGCTGGAAAGCATGAATAGCCAAGGTGCTACTCAGTAAGGGATTTTCTTCAGCAATGCCGAGCAGCCTGGCGACAGGTCAGAGTGTGAGGATTAAAGGGCTTTGAACTGTCAAACGATCTAGAAGAGAGTAGGCTGGTCTTCGCCACCCTAACCCTTCTTAGGTGTGCTGTGATTCCTGATCCTGACTCCCTGGCTGTCCAATTACTTACTTTTGTTTCCCTCCGAGATTTCTGGGTTTGGGGAAGTGACCTTCTAACCAAGTAAGGAAGCGGTTGATAAAGCAGACCCTTAAACCGACATTTAAGATGGAAACATTAAGGTGAAAATGACAAATTGGGTGCAGTGGTATAGGCCCCTGCCAGTTGCATTTATTGGATTAAGATATTTAGGCGCACACTTTGCGCTGATTGTCCATTTGATTTCCTTTCTCCAGAGGCTATAGGAAGTACTGATAAGCCTAGACACTCCTCTTTTGAAAGAGGGTCTCACTGTGTGACTCTGGCTGGCCTGGACTGAGCTATATATAGACCGAGGAGCTGGCCTTGAACTCAGAGATCCACCTGCCTCTGCCTCCTGAGTGTTGATGTTAAAGGCATGAGACACTATGTCTGGCTTCCCCCACTTTTCATTAGAATACTTTCTGCTGTCTATTTTTTTTTTTTTTATGCAGACTGTTATGCACTCACTGATAGGTTGTTTCTTCGCTGCTGGTGAAATGAGCCAATTCAAGCAAGACTAGATCGGATTAAAGACAGGTTCATTGGGAAGCTGCTCTCGGGAGGTCAAGTTTACTGGCCCCAGGGACTGAGGCCAGGGAAGTCACCATGGAGAGAGGGGAGGAAAGAGGGAAGGGAGAGAGGAAGAGAGAAGGGGCATGCATGCAGAGAGAGGAGAAGAGAAGAGAGCGAGAGAATAAAATGTCTGGATTTTATAGGGAGGAGCCTCTGTGGGAAGAGCAGTCCAGTCCCTGGGTTGGAAAATTCAAGGTTGTGGGCAAAGTATGCCAGGTAGGGACTGAGGGATGCTGGAAGAACCTAGAGGACAGGGCTCTGTATGTAAAATATGCAGCTCGGTCCCTTATCCTGGAGTCCTGAAACCAAACAATTATTTGACTGGGTTTGGAATAACTAAGGACATAAAGTTTTACGTGTGTGAGGGCGTTTTCCAAGAGGTTAATCTGAAGGAGGAAGCCCCACTCTTAATGTGAAAGCTCCATCCTGTGGATTAGGGGCCAGGGCTGAATAAAAACTGAGACAGAAATGCCAACATACACTGCTGTAGCTTCTGGGTCTTTCCGGCTACGAGGAGTCCCAGCTATGTGCCCCTGCCCTCCACCCCTACCACCACCCACAAACTCTGCCCTGTCTTCCCATGGTGACACACTGTGCTCTCTTAAACCGCAAGCCAAGATAAATCCTTTTCTCCTCAAGTTGTTCCTGTTGGGCATTTTGTCACAGCAAAAAAAAAAAAAAAAAAAAAAAAATCAGAGTAACTAATATAGTTGTTTCCTACCACATTGTTTAAGACACATTGTTACAAGTTTTCAATTTTCTTTTATTCTTTCTTTCTTTTTTTTTTTTTTTTTTTTTTTTTTGAGACAGGGGTTCTTGATAGGAATCTCAAGCTGGCCTCTCCAAAGAAGAGTCTCATGCCTGTCTTCTGACTGCTGGGATCACAGGCGTGTGTCTCCAAACCCAGCATCTATTTATTTCTAGACAAGGTCTCAGGTGTCCAAGCTGGCTTTGAACTGCCCCTTCTCCTTCTTCCACTGAGTGCTAGGATTACAGCCACTTGCCATCACAGCAGTTTAATGTGGTGCTGGGGTCGACCCAGCACGGCCTCATTGCGTGCTAGGCAGGCATTCTACCAACTACACTGTACCTCAGACCGTATCTTTAATTTTTTTATTTTGATAAGATTTATTTTGATTTTTATTGGAATAGTATTCGTGACCAGTGTGTGGTGATGTGTGCACTTGGGAGGCAGATGCAGGCAGATCTCTGTGAGTTCCAGGCCAGCCAAGCCTACCTCCTGAGACTGGGTCTTGAGGGTGAGCTGGAGAAACCTCAGCAGGTAAGAGCACCTGTCAGTTCACAGAGTTCACACGGTGGTTCTCAGCCATCCAGAACTTCAGTTCCAGAGGGTCTCAATCCTCTTCTGACCTCCATAAGCACTAGACACGCACATGGTACAAACACGCATTCAGGTAATACATGGACGCACGTAAAATATATCTAAATAAATAAATGGTTCAGAGAACAGGGCATTTTGCTGCTAAGTCTGAAGACCAGAGTTCCATCCCAGAACAACACGGTCCAACTCTGACTTCCCTATGTTCACCATCTCACACACTTTTACAGAGAGAGAGAGAGAGAGAGAGAGAGAGAGAGAGAGAGAGAGAGAGAACAAGAGAAGTTGAGTTTGAATGTGAGGATGCTACAGTGTTAACAGATGGGACTTGAGCTTCTGTAGATCCAGCCTCGGTCAGGGAGGGAATCCTTCAAGCCCCTGAGCTAGGTGTCTCCTCACGGTTCTCATTGTGCTGATGCTCTCAGTTCTCCACAATGCCAGGGTTCCAGTGTTCCTACCCTCTGCCCATATCTTTAGTAATTTAAATCTTGAACTCATTTTTTCTAGAAAAAGTTCTTATGCGAACCTCTAAATTTGGTGTGTACCCCAGGATGTCCTTGAAGTTGGATGCTTTCTTTCCCACTGAGTCTTGAGATTTGGTTATTTTGGTCGTTGTTATGAATAGGATTCATTGTTTTCTGTCCGCTTCCTTTAAAAATTTTCCCATTGCTATTATAACTAGGCATTTGTCTAGACAAAACAAAATTACTGTTACTTTCATCTAACCACTGTAATCTCTTTAATTCTAGATTATTCTCTCTCTGTCCCCGTGTGTGTAAGTGTAGTATGGTGTGTCTATATGTGTGTAGTACAGTGTCTATGTGTGTGTGTCTATGTGTGTGTGGTGCTCACAAGCCTGTTGTGCAGAAGTCAACATCAATGTCCTCTTCGATTACTCTTAGTTATTTCTCTGAGGTATGATCTCTCACGGGCCTGAAGCTCATTGTTTCGTAGTCCCCACCCCGCCCCGCCCCACCCCACCCCAGGCTGAGCCTTCAAAACCTCAGTGATTCCCCTTCCCCCCTGCCCCCAGTGTTGTGGTTACTGGGAAGCCTTATTGAATCCTGGGGTCCAAACTCAGGTCCTCATGTTCACACAAACAAGCGCTGTTAATTCGTGAACCGTAGCTCCAACTCTTTTCTCTTTTCAGAACTGTATTCTCCAGTACTCTGGAAACAAGCTGCTAACTCTGGAACTTGCTAGCTTTAGTATTGTGCTACACTGCTGTTTCTGTAGGCTGACCCGAAGGGTCTCTAAGGAGCCTATGAGACGCGATGGTTTTGGTCAGATATCAGGGATGACACCACAATGCACTGGCTCCTGGTATCCTGGTTCTCGGCCCTCCCCTTTCTACTGGTCTCCATTTCCTCTTCCGGAGTCTTTCCGCAGTCCTTTTTCCACTTTGTGTAAAGGCTTATCTAAGTTGTATTCCAAGAATTATTTGGAATTTACCACTTAAAAACATACCAGGATATGTGGGGAACAAGAGTGGCCACTTACCCAGACAGGATTCCCGGCTTTCATCTTGTCCACCCATCCCACCCCACCAACCAGGGGCCAGATTTGTCTCTAGGCACTGTTTGACCTTAGTTTGATCTTATCAGGTTTTTAAAATTACACTCCCTTATTTTACTGCTTTGAACCTATCAGGATAGAACAGGGTGACCTTGAAACTTCCGATCCTCAGCTTCTACTACCTTGCTGAGAGCTGGCATTACATTAGGCCGGGATTTATGTCCTTCCTGGGGATTGAACTCAGGCCCTTATGAATCCTAGGCAATCAGTCCACCATCATCAGCTCCCTTGGTTTTTTTGAGATAAGGTCTCATGTAGCCCAGGCTGCCCTCCAACTCCTGATTCTCTGCTCTCCATTTCCCAAAGGTCAGGAATACAGATGTGCACTGATTCATTTGAGACGTTTATTAAAGGTTTCTAGAAATGAATTTCCGGGGATCACAGTGAGGCACTGGACTGGCTGTCTTACAGTATAGGCAGTTTTGTCTCCTTCCTGCTGTCCCAACTACTGCCTTCAATGCGCCAGGACAGCTAAAATCATTTCCGGGGTCCCTCCGGGAGGAGAAGCTGTGTCAGAATAACCGGAAACCCCCCCCTTCCCAGCGCCCCCTACTGCGCCTGCGCGTCACTCGGCGGCGCGCTCTCCCGAGGCATTGTGGTTGTTGTAGTCTCCCCGTATCCTTGGCGCCCACCGTTCCGTGACGCCGCCGCCCCTCAGCCCCACCCCGCAGTGTCCCTCCGGGGCCGCCGCGGGGCCTGCGAACCGGGCGCGGCGTTCAGGCCAGTCAGCTGTTTCTCCTTGGGCAAAGGGCGGAAGCCCGAGCAGCCTGGGGCGGAGCTTCGCGTAGAGCGAACGCCCACCCGTCCTACGTGCTCGTTCGCCTCTGTTCGCTGCGCGCGAGCCGGGAGTCCCCCGCGGCGGGCGGCGGCGGCGGCGTTGGCGGAAGGAGGCGGCGGTGGAGAGAAGCCCGCGGCTGCCGCGGCGATAGCGAAATGGCGGAGACCGTAGCGGACACCCGGCGGCTCATCACCAAGCCGCAGAACCTGAATGACGCCTACGGGCCGCCCAGCAACTTCCTCGAGATCGACGTGAGCAATCCGCAGACAGTGGGGGTCGGCCGGGGCCGCTTCACCACCTACGAGATCAGGGTCAAGGTGAGGCGTCCGCCCTCTCCCGCAACCCTCGGTTCAGGGGCCGCTATACCCCCCATTGGACCCCGGCACGGGGCCCTGAGGTCTGCGGCCTCCCAGGCCAGACGCCCCTGCAGGGCAGCTTGTCTGCGGGCGGAGGCGTGAGCCAGGGGCTCGCCCGCTCTCTCCGTGGACGGTTTGTATGAGGACCAGCCCACTGGCTCCGGTAGAAGGTGCTGGAAGATGAGGGCGTGGGTTGAGTGAGCTCTGCTTGCCTCTCAAGCAGCTGATCTGGGCTTGACATTTGAGTTGTAGAGGTAGATCTTTCGAGAACACTGTTCTCCGATAGGGAGCTAGGTGTGGAGGGAAAGGGCGGGGGTGGGGGGCGGTTGTGCAAAGTTGAAGCCCTCTCTCTCTCCCTCCCTCTCCTTTTTTCCTGGACGCTTACCAAGACGTAGTCAAGCCAAGCCTAGCTGCTCCTTCCAGGCCTTTCTCAAGCTACAGTAAGAGTAACCTAGGTCGTACACTTCTCTGAGCAGGACTTGATGGGAGTTCACGGGAGCGCGTCAGATTTTTGTGGTAGGGCTGAACCAAGCGTTAGCAGTGAAGAGAAATGGTTGACCTTAGCATGCTTGGCCGACCTCCTGCTGAAGGCCTAGGTGTGTGGAATGTCATCTCCCTCAGTATCCAAAGTAACAACAGCCTGGGAATGGGGACCCTTAAGTATCTTGTTCCCTTAAGCGTTGGCTTTTTCACTTGAACTGAAGGAAGTAGGTTGGAGTAGAAGCGGACGCTTAGAATTTCCTATCTGGTGGGTTTCTTGGCAGTTAAGTATTTCAGACGATTTGAGGGATTGAAAGTACTGCTTGGTTTTACTCTGTAGATCAGGATTAAAGGTTTTGTCCCACATCTGGAACAAATTTCTTATTAAGTCAATTCATTGCTAAAAGTTAAATGTTAAAAAGTAACCATAAGATAATTTTGGCCTTAGAGGACTCATAAGAGGCCTGATCACTGTTAATGCTAGCGTTTATGTGAAGAAGCTTCTTGTTAAAGTCAGCACTCTGTGTGGTAAACAGAATTTGCCATCCTAGTCGTTTTTAAGTTGTATGGCTCAGGAGTGCTGTGTATATTTAGCTTGTGAAACTTACACACTCTTAAAGAATCGTTCTTAAGTCATTGGCGATCTAGAAAAAAAATTAGACATCCAGCTTTTTTTTTTTTTTTTCCTTTGAGGTTAAAGTCTCAAATCCTTGGTTGGCCTTGAACTTGTAGGCCAGGCTGGCCCCAACTGCTGGAATTAAAGTCATGTGTGTCCTTGCCTTTGGATAGCCTGGTCTCTCAAGCAACTCTTTCAAAACGTGAGCCAAAGTGGTATCTTTTCCGAAGACTGCGAAATTCAGGCTCCAGGACACTGGGAAGTACATTCTTACCCAAGCCTGCTTTAAAGGGGCTAGTTGTAGGAGCTAGAGAGACCGCGGGTTAGTGGTTAGGGACACTTAATTAACTGCTTTTGCAGAGGATTTGAGTTCAGTTCCCAGCACCCACATCAGTTGGCTCACACAACCTCCAACTGCAGGCACAGGGGATCCAATGCCCTCTTCTGGTCCCTTTGAGCACTTTCAGACACATGGCACACAGACATACATACTTTTTTTAATAATTTTTTTTTTCTTTTTTTCGGAGCTGGGGATCGAACCCAGGGCCTTGCACTTGCTAGGCAAACGCTTTACCACTGAGCTAAATCCCCAGCCCCATAAAATTTTTTTAAAGGTAATTTTTTTTTTCTTTTTAGCTTCCGGGGATGATTTTTGTCTTTAATATATGGCCTGTCACAAAAAAAAAAAAAAACAAAAAAAAAACAAAAAAAAAAAAAAAAAAAAAAACTTCCTCTTTGGCCTTTATTCACCAGAACGTTTTTCCCTGTGTTGGCATGAAACTTGGTATTCCTGTCTCTGAACTTCCAACTAGTGCTTCCTGTCACAGTTGAGTCGGGTCCGCCCTCACTTCCTCCACCTAACAACTCGGTGCTTATCTTGCTGAGTACATTGTTAAAGACTCTTTCCTAAGCCACCAAAGAGTGACTGTGACATGTGGATGTAAGTATTGAAGGCCTGGCTATGTACACAGAAACAGCCCTTTTTAAGAGTGATTAGAGAGCTAGATAATTAGATAAACTATTCTTACTCTGTGTTTTATTATGAGGCAGTTGGTTGTGTGTTAATGACTTACAGTCAGAAATACTGGTGCCCAACAATAAAACATAATTGAGGTTCTAAACGTTTAGAAAATGTTGGTGTTTTTTTCTTCATATGTAATGTATTGGCTGGAAACTCAGGAACCACGTAGTAAGACATTAGGTTGTTTAAGCAGCATATGATCTTGTATTTAGCTAGAATGAGCCGGGTGTAGGCGCACGCCTTTAATCCTAGGCCTTGGGTAGCAGAGGCAGGCCGATCTCTGAGCTCAAGGCCAGCCTGGTCTACGTAGTTCTAGGACAGGAGGGGTGACAGTGAGATGAATACATTTATCACTCCATAATTTTATTTATTACTGTTCTATGCGGTTGATATTCTCCCTAGTTTCCGCTGCGTGCGTTTTGCTATTGTATTTATCATGGAAGCCATTTTGTTTTTCAGAGTTCGGGCCCTTAAACTATCTTCCGACACACTCTTTTTTTTTTTTTTTTTTTTTTTTTTTTTTTTTTTTTTTTGGAGCTGGGGACCGAACCCAGGGCCTTGCGCTTCCTAGGCAAGTGCTCTACCACTGAGCTAAATCCCCAACCCCCCGACACACTCTTAATTCTAGCCTTGCGAAAGATGGTCAGTTTTACTGGGACTGATTGAAACTGCTCCAGCTCACGGGATAATTTCATCTAGATGGTGGCGAATCCAAGTTTCCCAATCTCCATTCATCTTCTCTCTTTGAGAGCAGTGTTTAAGGCCATTAGGATCACCTGATTAGTATCTCGGCTCCTGAAAATAATTGGCACGGTGTTAATGTTTTAACTTGTCATAATGGGTAGGTACAGCAGAGAGCACTGTAGCGATGACGGGTCTGGGAAAGCCTTAGGGTCCAGATTATCTGGCACATTTATTAAAGAGAAGGCTGAAAAGGAGATCCTGCCGCTGCCTGAGATTTGCTCATAGTTTGGGGGTTTCTCAGTAATTCAGAGTCTACTGTTGTACCTGGAGACGACTGAGATTCTGTTCTTGAGGTTCGAGCTAGCCTTGGGTTCAAAAATAAGTATTTCTTGGCAGGGCGAGGTGCCAAAAAATTAAGATTCTTCTTCCTTTCCATGAAGGAAGTCCTTGGTAGCTACACCTGCCTCCCAGGACTGGATAACATGGTGACTGGTGCCCAGTGCTCAGGCGCAGCCTGGCCCTTTCTAAATGTAAATGTCTTCTGAATGAAAGGTGTGTGCTCACTTGCAGTTGACTTACCAGAATGGATTACCTTGTTCTCAGAAAGACTATTGGCATGAATGTCTACCCTCTTTGAGGCGTCTGTGATGTAGAAAGAAGCCATCTTGTTTGTTTAGTACCTAACCAATAGCCATTTGAAATGCACATTAAAGTTTAAAGCTTAATACCAGCGTTGATTGATACAAGTTTAACAGGGGAGGTGCCCGCTAGAAGAAGCAGAATGGCTGGGTATCCACCATGCCTTTCCCCAGCGCTTAGGCAGAGGCCAGCCTGCTCTGCATGGGGGGTTTCAGGCCAGCCAGGGAGGGATGGATGGGTGGATAGATGGATGGATGGAGAGAGAGACAGAGAAAGAGAGACAGACAGATCGGGACCTTGTCTCAAGTAGCAGCTTGATAGCATTCACCATTCTAAAGATGTCTAGGTTTTTCTTTGGGCTTAGCCCTCTGATACTAAATTCGGAAATCAGTATTTAAGACTTGAAAGTATTTTATTAAAGGGTCAAAATTGTGTGTGTGTGTGTGTGTGTGTGTGTGTGTGTGTTGTGGTTTCTGAGGCAATGTTGCCCTCACTCACTCTAGCTTTCCATTCCTGACCCTTCTGCCTACATTTCGGAAGTGCTAGGTCACAGGCCTACACCACCATGCCTGACCAAAATAGTGTTTTAGAAAATGAAGTCCTGCTTCTAAAGGCAGGTTCCCCTTTAACCCTGGCTGCCTTGAGCTCACAGAGGCTTGCTCGCCTCTATCTGCAAGGGACCGGGACTGAAGGTGTGTGCCGCCATGCCCAGCTGAAAACCGGGTAGTTAAAAACACATTCATTTTATCTTGTGGATGTCTGTGCTCCACATGCTGGGTGCCTTCGGGGGTCAGAAGATGTCCATGTTCTGCAGCTGGAGCTCAGGTGTTTGTAAAGCACTGTGTGGGTGCTGGGAAGTGCTTTAAACCCTGTTCCCACATCAGGCCATCTTGATACTGGGGGTAGTTGTCTAGTCTTCATAGTTCTTTCAGTTACTCAGTTAGCCGTGTGTTTGGGGTGTTGTTGTCTTTAATTTTTTTCTTTTTTGAGACAGGGTCTTTGTATGCAGTCTTAGCTGGCCTTGAGCTCACAGAGGTCCTCCTGCCTCTGCCTCCTGATTGCCAGGAATAAAGGGGTGTACTACCATGCCCAGTTGAAATGTTCTCTAATTACACATTTGAGATCAGTTTTAATTGACTTTTGAAGATTTTTTTTTTGGAATTATTTTTATGTGTGTGAATGTGTACATGTACCTTGTGCAAACCTGGTGGTGCCCTAGAAACCAGAAGAGACCAATGGATCTCCTACAACTAGCGTTTTGTGTGGTGGTGAACCACCATGTGGGAGCTGGGAACTGATCCTGGGTCTGCTACAAGGGCAGCAAGTGCTCTTACCCACTGGACCATCTCCCAGCCCTGTGATCAGCATTTCTGGATCTCCACGGAGTGGAGTCACTCACTGATGGAAGAAGACTGTGTTCTAACTTAACACCAGCCTTAAGAGAATGTCGTAAAGGCAGTGGCAGTTCAGAAAGAGCCCTGTTGGTTTATATTGGATAATTAAAACTCAGATCTATATCCAGCTTAAGAGTCAGAAACAAAGACACAAAGATTTTCCCCTCCCAAGGGAGTAGTCTGCTTACTGCCCAAGAGCTGCTGTGACTGTAAACTAAGTGTCTGGTGTGGACTGCGATTTTTTTTTTTTATTTAAAAAAGTTCTATCTACACCTTAATTTTGGTGTACTCAGATGTTTTAACCCTTGGAAGGACATTTCAGCGTTGCCATGCTTGAGATGTAGAGGTTGATGTCAGCAGGTCAGGTGTGCCTGAAAACCCTCTGAGATGTTCAGTCTGCTGTGGAGAGGTAACCGGGATGGTGTTGGTCTAACGCTGTGAAGGGGAGGAATCTCCCTTGATGATAGCAGTTAAGTTCATGGACGGACGGACAGACGGTCTGACCACGCCAGAGCTCCACTTACTGGATCAAGTGCATGCAGTCTTCCAGAGCTTTCATTCACTTCCTCCTCCTCTTCAGAACAGTTTTCCTTCAGCTGCCTCAGCTGCCCTCAGGACTTATCCCATGGCTCTCGGATTTAATGTCCTCTTTGTAGAGATTTTGCTGATCCTGCCTCACTACACTAGCTTTACTTCCTGTGTACCTTAGTTGCTCTGTTTGTGGCTTTCTGTAGTTCCTGTATCTCACACTAGAAGTTTCTAAAAAGAGAAAGACTGTCATGCCCACCGTTGTCCCACACCGTATACTGCTCAGCACATAGCGGACACCTAGATCCATCCCTGTTCTGGACATTAGCTTGCTGAAGGTCATAACTCTTAGTAGTAAAGCTGGGATTTAAATCTAGATTTTTCTGATACAGTGTATGCCCTTTCGTTGTTGCTTTTTTTTTTTTTTTTGGAGCTGGGGACCCAACACAGGGCCTTGCGCTTTGCTAGGCAAGCGCTCTACCACTGAGCTAAATCCCCAACCCCATGTATGTCTTTTCTACCACACTCACATCCCTGTCATGTGGAGCGCTTGTAAGCACCATTGGAGATAGTCTTGACTAGATAGATAAGGTTTGGGCAGTGGTAGTTTGACCAGCATCCCAGCAAGGCACTTTTGACACCCAATCTTACTGTGTTGTCTCCCCAAGGAAGACAGGTGGCAGGGAAGACTGAGGAAAAGACAGCTACCTACGCTTGTTAATAGCCTAGGTGGGATTAAAAGGGTCCTGAAGTAGTTGTGGCAAATGTAAATATGGCAGATCCTATAAAGAAACCATGGATAATATCCAAAGACAGGAAATGTGTTTTGAAGGAGAGGCAATTAAATAGGTTAAAAATGTCAGCTTCTACAGCTTGGAATTTGAGAGGAGAGACCTAGGCTGTATTCACCTAGGCCAGGTGGTTTTACCTCTAGGTATATCTATTCTATAACATGAAAGTTAGCCAGAAATCAAGAAGAGACATATGTATGTTTAGGGAAAAAAAAAACAAAAAAAAAAAACAACTTAGGATAGAATAGTTTCTGAGGGCCAGTTCATTACTGACTGCACAAAAGACTGAGTTTAATAAAACATGGTAGCTCACACCTGCAGTCCTAGCACTGGGGCCTGGAAGGAGGATCGATAGGAGTTTGAGGCTGCTCAGTGAGACTCTCTCAAAAAATAAAACTTACATCTGAAACAAGACAGGATTTTTCTGATCAGTGTTTTTTTTTTCCACAACCAGCCAATAAGTGAACGTTTATAAGCTCTATTGTGTGACACATACTGTATTGGTGAGGTGCTTGACTGAAAGATGGGGCGCCCTGGGGGTGGGGTGTATTGGCGCATACTTTTATTCTGGAATAGTGACCTGAGTGGGCCTCTGGCAGCCATGTAAAAAGCTGGTTATTAAGGCAGTGGTATACGGCAGTGGGGGGGAAGACGGAAGAGGCCTAGAGCCTGGAGCCAGCCAGCTCGGCCCAGTCTGTGAGGCCTAGGTCCGTCCTGGTGAGAGACTCCTATCCCCAAGGAGGATGGATCCTGGTCAACACAAGGTTGGCCTCTGGCCTCCACATGCACCTCGACGCATACGCACACTGTGTGCATGGTGTGAGTGAGTGTGCATGGTGTGGGTGAGAGCCTGTCTGGCCAGGAGTGCGGGTGCAGAAGGTGGGCAGTAGAGGGAGCACCTGTGTCTCTGTACTTGGCTGCCTGCATCTTGGTTTATAGACCTGCCTGGGTCGTCTAATACTGATGGTGGATTCCGACTACTTGATTCCCCAGGACTCCTTGCAGGTGTCTGACTGAAGGTCTCTGCTGTCCTTCAGCTCCCTTTCCTCTCCCTGAGCCCTTTCCATTGTGCTTCCCTGAAAGAACCCTCCAGTCTGCCTCACCACACTCTCTCTTACCCTCTTGTGACCTTCTCTCTCCCTTGGTCCTGTTCCTCCTGCCCACAGTCCCTTCCACTCACGTCTCCCCACATGCACACACATTTCACTTGTACATGTGGGAGAACCCAGCCTCATATAACTTCACCTCAGTTTATTTTCCTGCAATGTCACAGTTCATCTTTACAGCTGAATACAGAGCCTTTCGTAAGTACCACATTTTCTTTATCCGTCTGCTAATGGACACCACGGCTGGTTCTGCACATTGGCAGTTAATCATAGTGCAGCCGTGAACAAGGATGTACAACGGCCTCCTTTCGCTGACACAGAATCCTTAGACCTAAGGAGTGGTATAGCGGGATCTAATTGATGAGTCTTCACACTCCTGGCTGCCCGTGTTCTAACTAACACCCACATTTATAACTCTACCAATTGACTTTTATTTTTAAATGGGGTGAGAAAGCTTGTTTGTGGTTTTGTTTTGTTTTTGGTATGTGAGGTAATGGTGCACACATCCATGGTTTACGTGGGTTTCAGAGTCTGCTTACCAGAGTCTGTTCTCTTCTACACTTGGGTCCTGGGGATTGCAGTGAGGTTGTCAAGTGTGGGGACAGTGCCTTTGCCAGCTGAGCCATCTCCCCGCCCCTCAGAGAGAGTACATTAAATTTGCATTGTCCTGATGACTAAGGACGTTGAATGCTTCTATTCCCTCTAGATGTTTTTTAGTACTGTACAGCAAACCACCCTGAAACTACTGGTTTTACTGGTTTATAACAGCAATTTTCTTGCCAGTCTGAATATTACCTTGGTGTAGTGTCTCTGTCACTTAAATGACTGTTAGCCAAATGACTGACATGTTTGGCATTTGATACTGTCACTTGCTACACAGACATAAGGGCCTAAGCTCTAATCCACCACCTACCAAAAAGCTGGGTGTGGTGGCCAGTATCTTTACCCCTACACTGAAAGGCCAAGACTGGCGATGGTGGCGATGGTGGCCAGTATCTTTACCCTACACTGAAAGACAAAGACTGGCGATGGTGGCCAGTATCTTTACCCTACACTGAAAGACAAAGACTGGCGATGGTGGCCAGTATCTTTACCCTACACTGAAAGACAAAGACTGGCGATGGTGGCCAGTATCTTTACCCTACACTGAAAGGCAAAGACTGGCGATACCTCATGGCTCACTGGGCACTGACTGAAATGGTAAGCTCTGGATTCAGTGAGAAAACCCTGTTTTAAATAAGAAGGTAGAAAACTGACTGAGGGGGCTGGAGAGGCGGCTCAGTGGTTGAGAGCACTGTCTGCTCTTCCACGGGCCCTGGGTTGAGTCTCAGCACCCATGTGCTGGCTCACAACTGTCTCTAGTTCCAGTTCCTGTGGATCCGATGCTCTCCTCTGGTCTCCCCAGGCACCAGGCACACAGTGGTGTACAGAAGTACACACATATGAAACACTCATACACATAAAATACAATTTTAAATTTAAGTGATTGAAGAACACATCCTGATGTCAGCCCTGGCTCAGGCTTGGCCACACAACAGGCACAGCTTGTACGAGCATATACACTTGGAGTGCACACATACCTCAAAGAAAAGAAGAGGCTAAACATCCATCTTGATAGTAAGTGAATGGCTATAAAGAGAAAACGTGAAGATTTCCCAAAGACAGGTCACTCTGGCTAAGTGAGCTAGGCATGGCAGCACATGCTGTAATCCTGGCCATTCTGAAGGCTGCTGGTCCGTGTTTCTTAGTCCAAGCAACAGCAGACACCCCATCTCAAATATAAATAGGAAAGAAAGGAAAAATGAGAGAATTATATGTTAAAGAATTTGTGTACTGGGGTTGGGATTGTATGCATGTATGTGTACCTAAGTGCGCGTGCCTCTGTGTGGCCTATTAGCACAAGCGATGACAGCTTTGACCCTATCTTTTAAAATTTATTTATTAAATACATATATAAACACACTGTGGCTGTCTTCAGATGCACCAGAAGAGGGCATCAGGTCTTATTCGAGATGGTTGTGAGCCACAATGTGGTTGCTGAGATTTGAACTCAGGACCTCTGGAAGAGTAGTGTTCTTAACCACTGAGCCATCTCTCCAGCCCTGTCCTTAGTTTTTGAGACAGGGTCCTGAAGCTCAACTTTGTTAGACTGGCTGGTCAGCAAGTCCCCGACGTCCTCCTGTCTCAACCTTTGGGTGCTGGGACTACAGGCACATACAACACTGTAACTTTTTGGGGTATCCAGACTGTTTATGAAGGTCTGGGAAACGATTCAGAGGGTCACATAAATACAAGACTCAGACCTTTCTTTTTTTATTTTTTTTTTTTTTTAAGTTTTATTTTATTGTATATGAGTACCCTCTGCGCTTCAGAAGAGGGGGCATCAGATCTCATTACAGATGGTTGTGAGCCACCACCATTTGCTGGATTTGAACTCCCTCAGGAAGAGCCTTCCACTGAGCCATCTCTCCACCCTTTTTTTTTTAATTATTCCATTCGTTTACATCGTAACTGATCCCACTTCCTGGTCACTCCTCCACAAACCCCCTATCCCACACAAACACAAACTGTGACATAATTTCAAACTTTATCGTCAGGCTTCTGGACCACCAGAACTCAGCAAGGTTCTAGAGTCAGTAGTGCCATGTATTTTGCATGTGTTAGAAGAGAAGTCACTTTGCACCTGTGGTTCTAAGTATCAAAGTACAAAACATACTTAAGTTTTTTAGCTAGTAAGTACGTAGCTGCACAATTTTCCTGAGCTTTAGGATACACAGGACAGTGTTTTCATAAGGCCTTGTGAAGGTGAGTGTATGAAGGCACCGCCCCCTGGTGCTGCAAGATTGACACCCGTTCCTTCTCCAGACCCACTCAGTTAAAGCCAGAAAGAGAACCAACTTACATATCATATGTACACACACAGAGGTTTTTTGTTTTTCAAGATGGGATTTTCTTTTTTTTGTCTGCCTCTGCTTCTCAAGTGCTGAGATTAAAGGTGTTTGCCACCGTGCCCAGCTCAAGAGTTTTCTAATGTGCGTACCATGTCGGTGGTATACACTTGCAGTCCCTGCAAACCGGAGAGTCAATGGTTGATGTCCATTTTTGGGTTAGCATGCTGCTCTACGTAAGTAGCAGCCTATGGAGAGACCGTGGCTGAGGAGAGGGGGAAGAAGGAAAGCTTTAGGTGCTCGGGCTCAGTTATGAGTGCAGTTAGCTCTTCGGTGAATCACTTAGGAGTCTGTTCTTTGGTCTTATCTGCTCTAGAATTTTCCTTTTTCAGTGCCCGGCAATCATTTAAATTTGGCAGAGGTGTTCTGGTTTTATTTCACGTGTGAGTGTTTGTCCTAATGTGTATCGTGCACTGTGTGGATACAGTGCCTGCAGAGGCCAGAAGTGGGAGTCGGATCCAGTGGGGCTAGAGTTACGGATGGTTGTTGGTCCCTGTAGATGCTAGGAATTGAACCCAGCCCCTCTGTAACAGCAGTCCGTGCTCTTAGCCTCTGAGCTATCTCTCCAGCCCCTAGCAATCATTTAAATTGGGGTGTTGGATTCCTACTACCATTTGGCTAGTCTCTCACATTTATTTTGTCTTGTTTAGTGTGTACTTATTTGATTACAAGTGATGGTAGCCTCTGAGATGGACAGGACAGCTCTTAATGAAGGAACCAAGGGTGTACTAGAGCGGGACTCCCTGACTTTCATTGACCTCCAGTCTGTTTTATGTTTTAGTCACTTGTCACTCTGTCTGGTCACTGGTACTTCTGTGCCAAGCTCCAGGTGTGGATTGACTTCACACCCCATTCTCTTAAAGTAACCTCTTGAGAGCCTTGTTTGGGTGTTTGTTTCTTTTGTGACAGGGTTTCTGTGAAAGCCCTACTCGGCTGTCTTGGAACTCACTGTGTAGATCAGGCTGGCCTTGAACTCAGATCTACGTGTGTCTGCCTCCCAAGTGCTGGGATTAGAGGCCTGCAGCACCGCGAGTCATTTATTCTTAGTACTTTGACCATTTATGAGTCTGCAGTATATACTGCCCACCGCAAAAACAGCCTCTGATTAAAGTTAAGAACACTGTCAATCTATGGGCAAAAAAATAAAACATAAAACTTAGAGGACAATTTGACAGAGACACATCATGTCATTGCTTATTTTAGGGATTTGCCTGTAAGTTTGTAGTGTGAACAGTTTCTCTGCCCAGAATCTTGAGGAGGTTTTAAGCCTGGCCTCCTGGGGGTCACCCCTGGATCTTACACTAGTGACTGGCCATGGCCAAAGGTTATACATAAATCCATAAAAACCTAGAAAAGCTTCTGCCTCTGGAAGAGGGCGCTGTGGAGGTTGGGAATGGATTCAAACTTCAGTCAGTTTATGACTTTGCCCTAGCTTTTACATGGCCCGATTCTCCTGTTTGCTTCTGTCCTTTATCTGTGGCAGATGTCGCATGCAGCTGCAGTTCTGTGGATAACCAGTGTTGCTAACTCCTAACTGGCTCTCTCCGGCCACCCGAGAAGATAGCAGCCTCTCAGGGCTGGCATGGCGCTTTCTCTGTCCCTGCTGTTCATCGGGTCTCCTGGTTCCTTCTAGTCTTGGTTCCTGCTTGGCCCTCCCCAATTTTGAGTTCTCAGGAACACTTTTTAAGCAGTGTACCTGCAAATACAGCTTTACTACTTTCTCTGTCATTGCTGGATTCACGTGGGACCGGGTATGGTGGTAACAGTCGTCCAGGACGCCGTCCTTCGTAATTCTCCCCTGTGGTTCAGCAGCACACTGTGCACCGGCACTCAGTGCTTCCCAGTTTGTGCTGCCTTCAGCTCATTCGTCTACTTGGAGTGGTATTTTGGGGAAGAGGCTTTACCGAGCTCACTCCAGCAATGGCGAGGCTGCAGCCTTCTTTCCTGATACTGAAGATGACCCCAGGCCTCCTGAAGTCTGCCCGGCCTGCTTTTCCCTTACGCGTTTCTCTGATGCTCTGTAGTTGAAGACAGAAGATCCTAACTCATTGTTCCTGTCGGGTGTGTGCGTGGTGTGGTGTGTGTGCCCAGCATGTGAGTGGGAGCAGACGACTCTGTCTGTAGGATGTGCGCATGCCCTGCTTCCCAGGCTGAGGTCAAAGGGACTGTGCGTCTGCTCTCCTTCTGCACTGTCACATCAGGGCTCCAGAACTTGAACTCTGCTCCTCAGGCTTGAGTGGCAGGTGCTGTCTGTTACCCACTGAGTCATCTTGCCAGGCAAGTTTTATTCTTTTATATAAACAAATCCAATTTTTATGGCACAGTTTATTAAAAAGAGACTGATTTTCCTTTCATGTATTTTCGTTTGCTCTTTGTCAAAATTACTTGGCCGTATTATTTCTTAGTCTTTATTGGACTTCCCCCCTTTTTTCTTTTCATTTTTCAAAAAAAAAATATGTATTTATTCGTGTGGGTGTGCACCTGAGCTGGGACACAGATGTTCTAGAGATCAGGACAACTTACTGATTCAGTTGTCTCCCACCATGTGGCTGAGGACCAAACTCCCGTGGTCAGTTTTGGCAGCAAGTGCCCTTACCCGAGGTACCTGGTCAGCCCATACAGTTTCATTGCTTCTGATTGAGACAAGGTAATGCCTCTGGCTTTCCCTTTTCAGATTGTGTTGGCTGTGAAGTCTCTATTGGTTCCCTGAGACTTAAGAGTCACAGTGGTTTTGCGTCTCGTTCCCAGGTCTCATTTCTCCGAGGCAGTGTGCTGTTTGTGCTAATCCGAGAGACATCTAAATCGATGTATGTTTGGGTTCCCGTTAGTGAGTCTTAGCTAGAGTTCTCAACTCGTTTTCTTTAAAATGCTGATGGCTAGATTCTGCCTGTGGTACTTTGAGAGCACTTTGTCACCCGTGGTGTCCCTTTTGGGGAGATGGAGGGGTGCAGACTTGATGGAGGAGGTATGTCATTTGGAGTGAGATGGAGATCAAAGCTCAGGCCTCTTCCAGTTTGTTCTTCCTGCTTTGTGCTTGTGGTTCAGGATGTGAGCATTCTCTGTGCACAGCTTTAATTCCAGAGAGCCAGAGGCAGATCTCTGTGAGCCTGGTCTGTACAGAAAGACCTTGTCTCAAAAACAGGAAAGGGGGCTGGAGAGATGGCTCAGTGGTTAAGACCACTGGCTGCTCTTCCAGAGGTCCTGAGTTCAAATCCCAGCAACCACATGGAGGATCAGGACCATCTGTAATGGGATCCGATGCCCTCTTCTGGTGTGTCTGAAGACAGCGACAGTGTACTCACATACATAAAATAAACCTTTTTTTTTAAAAAAGGAGCAGAAAGGACGTGAAGGCCCAGGTTCCTGCTGTTGATGCGGATCCTTCCTGCTAGGGTGTCTCACCGCCTTAAGCCTCAGCCCAAGTAAACCCTAGTCCTTACGTTGTTGGTCATTGTGTTTATCACAGCAGCAGAACAGTAACTACTACACTGCCCTAGACCATTTGGATGCCATTCTAGGTGGTGGTCGTGTCTGGATAGGATTCTTAGGGTTAGGCAAGTTGGGAAGATAGGCAATAAATACAAATTTTAAACTTTTGCACTTAAAAATGTGCAAAGAAAATGTTAGATTAGTAAGATATTCATTTATAGGCCTAATTCTTCTACCATAAGAATGTAGGATTATGATTGTAAACTTGTACATGAATTTCCTTTACAATTATTATACATTTCTGTTAAAGGTTGTTCATGGAAAACCTTTCATGTTCTTGGCAATTCATAAATGAAGGCTGTGAACAAAATGGGAAGAATATGGAGTTAGTTGGTTTATACATTAAACTAGTTTAAAATAACTCTTCGTTGTCCTTTTTGGAAGTTGTACCATAAAGCATACTTCCTTACAATAATGAGGGATTGTATCATTGAAGGGCCATGTCCTTAGTTTTTAAAGACGACGAAACTAAATACCTTGGCCTAGTCACAATCTCCATTTCAAAGGTTCTTCAGACTGAAAGCCTATTCTTCATTTAAGTGACTTCTCTGCAGCCATAGTCAGGAGTTCATCTGGGTTATAGGCCACATCTCTGCTTAGTCATGCAGTTGGGGTTGGGTGCCCTAGGCATCAAAAGTACTGCAGGGAGAGGTGGTCGCCGAGCACGGCAGCTTAGCCTTTATCTCTAGAGCAGATACCCGGAGAGAACTGTTGAGCGGGGCCTGGAGTGGGCATCGCTTACACCACCTAGGACTGGCTGAATAGATGTGCTCTGTTGAGTGTACTTTTGATGTTGTTGCCAGTCTTTTCAAATGCACACGTGACACTGTCTGAGGAAACACTAGAAACACCTGGTAAACATTTTTCCTCCTATCTTTTGTTAAGCTATATTCAGTTGATTGCATTTTAAAGCTCGGCTTTCTCCGTGGTATCAGCGATAATCAGGTTACATACAGGGTGCATGTGAGCTGCTAACTTTGATAGGTTAAGGCTAATGATGGGCAGCTTACTGTGCCTAGGCTTGAAGGGAGTCCTGAGGGTCTTACCAGATGATTCATAGTTCAGTCCAGGAGGAGAAAAAGAAAGGCTGAGTTTTATTTTTCTGTAAGTAGCAAATTAAGCATGCAGGCTATAGAGATCTTTCCTAACATTGCTTCTGGTGTTTAAAAGTACACCACCAGCAGTAAGGTGGCCCCACACTTCTGGGTTTTGTTCTAGTTGTCTTTTGGTTTTTGAGACAGGTCATAGGTAGCCCATGCTGATCTCATACTTGCTGTGTTTCTGAGGAGTACCCTGAACCCTTTATCTATACCCTGCTCCCTCCCATGCACTGGGATCATGGGAGTGCACCCTTGTGCCGGCTTTGTTTTCGTTGTGTTCCATCGTTTCCTAATCTAGTCTTTCTCATGAGCTTAGAAGAATTCAGTTGTCAGTTGCAAGTGACTCGGCAAGAATGATACATTAGGATTGCACCCCTCAGGCCGCATTCCTTTTGGCCAGAGGTAGATATCCTTTCCTTTCTGCCAACTTGTCTAGAAGACCTCTTCATGTGTGTATGCTGAATCCACGGATTGTGACTGTGTATACAGTCTGTTGACTCACATAGTATTTGGCAGGCAGTGTCCCCTTTCTGCAGTAAAAACTGGTCTCTGTCTTAGTGGTAAAATCAGAAATCAGGCACACGGATTTTGTGGTGTAAATAATGAGTGAACCCAGGCTTAGCTTGTGGCCTGTGCTCAGTCCAGAGCACAGGTAAAAGGTACATTTTAGGCAAATTCACTCAATACATGAATTCCCAAGAAGCAGATTCCTATTGTCCTCTTACAGTTTTGTAACTCTTAAACTATGTAAAGGACAGGATTAGAGGAAGGGGAAACGATACGTGAAAGGGGAAGAAAAGACTGGGTGACCAGGCAGGTAATCTAGTGCTCACCTAGATACATAGAGCCCGGACGCAGGCCCCAGCTCTGGGAGGGAGAAAAAGAGGCAGAGGTTGGGGGATAGAGGTTGGGGGATCAGATAGAGGACTGGGGAGGAGACTGAAGGTTAACTACATTGGCTAGATCTGGCCACATAAAGACTGTCCTGTCATGGTATGAACCAAGCACCCTTCGAGCAGGTCAAGTGGGTCCTCAGAAAGCATTGGTCTCCCTGTCAAAACAAATGACGGTGGACTGGTCATGATGGGACAAAGCCACCGTCGATTATTGATTATAGCTCAAATGGCTGCCCCTGAACCTTTTGTTGTTGTTGTTGTTGTTTTAAATGTAAGGAGGGCTGGAGTGAAAGCTCCGCAGTTAGGAGCATAGACTGCTCTTGCAGAGGACCTCTGCATTTGGATCCCAGCACTCATAGGGCAGCTTAGCAATGGCTCCACTCAGATGCAGGGTGCCTCGGTCAGGATTCCTATTCCTGTACAACCATCACAACCAGGAAGCAAAGTTGGGGGAGGGCGGTTGCTTCTTCAGCTCACACTTCCACACTGCTGTTCATCACCAAAGGAAGTCAGGACTGGAACTCACGCAGGGCAGGAAGCAGGAGCTGATGCAGAGGCCATGGAGAGATGTCACTTACTGGCTTGCTTCCCCTGGCTTGCTCAGCTTGCTCTCTATAGAACCCAGGACCACGAGCCCAGGGACGGCACCACCCACAATGGGCTGGGTCCTCCCCCTTGATCACTAGGTGAGAAGACTTACAGCTGGGACTCATGAAGGCATTTCCACAACTGAGGCTTCTTCCTCTGTGATAGCTCCAGCTTGTGTCGAGTTAACACAGAACCAGCCAGGACACAGGGGATCCATCATCCTCTGACCTCTGCAGGCACCTGGGCAGTTGTGCACACATGGACATGGATGTACGTGGTTATATACATTAGATTTAAAGGCTTTTTGGTGGCTGGTTTTTTTTGTTTTGTTTTGTTTTGTTTTGTTTTGTTTTTCAAGACAGGATTTCTCTGTGTAGTACTGGAACTCTGTAGACCAGGCTGGACTTGAACTCACAGAGATCTGCCTGCCTCTGCCTCTCAAGTGCTGAGATTAAGGGCCTGTGCCCTCGCTGCCCATCCAAAATAAGAGTCAAACAATTATTTTTACTTTTATTACTATGGGTGTTAAGTCTATATGTATGACTTTGCGTGTGGTGCCTCTGGAGGCCAGAATATAGTGTTGTATCCCCTGGAACGAGTATAGACTGTTGTGGTCTTCCATGTTGGCACTGAGACTCTAATGTGGCTCTTGGAGCGCGGCCTGGGCTCTTAACCACCAAGCCATTGCTCAGGCCCCAAGTTCTTAAATATTTAATACACGTTTGTCGTGACAATTCTGGAGTTTGGTCTCTTTAGACCAAGCATCAGAATGTGTTTCTGTTTGATTACGTGGGGATACGGGGCTGCTGGGAGCTTACCGCAGCAGCAGACGCTCATGTTTAGCCTAACTCAGTTCCCACTGTGAGAAACCAGACCTGGGGCGGCTTGAAGGGAGAGTGAAGGCACAGCTGTAGTTACCCGCGTCGTTACTGGCTCGCTCCCTCTAGTTAGCCACTCTCAACAGGAACTCCAGTGGTCTTTCTCTTACAACGTGGGAATTACTGCCTTTTAAGTTATTGCAAAAGACTTACAAAATATGTTGCTAACTTGGAGAAAATAGAGGGAAACAACATCCAGAGTATTGAGTTACACTGTAACTCTGTTTCTCTTTGCTGCCTGTTCCCATCTGCAATGTTTTACAGCGCACAGGTCAGCAAGTAAAACAGACCCACAGGCGACCTCCCCTTGTCCTCCAGACCCGGCTCCCCCTGAGCCACATCCTCTCTTCCTACAAACATCTCAGCATTGGAACTGAGGAGGTGGCTCAGAGGGCCCAGTGCTTGCTGTAGAGGGCGAGAACCTGGGATCAGATCCCAGCACCAGTGTGAGAAAGAGCTGGCCTTGGTGACACAGTCCTGTGACCCCAGCACTGACTTGATCCAAGCACAAGCATATCCTGGAGGGTTTCTGCCTCCCGTCTTGCCAGTCAGAAATCTCCAGGCCTCAGTGAAAGACCTGTCTCAGTAAACTACATGTGTATTGCTCTATGCACGTGCATGTATGCGTGCGTGGTGTGCTCACGTGTGACGGTGCAGGTGTGCAGACCAGACACAGCCTGTGGGAATCTCAGTAAACTACATGTGTATTACTCTATGCATGTGCATGTATGCATACATGGTGTGCTCACATGTGACGGTGCAGGTGTGCAGACCAGTCACAGCCTGTGGGAATCACTTCTCCATCCATCATGTGGGTCCCAGGAATCAACATGAGGTCATGAGGCTGGGCTGGCAGCTGCCCCTACCCAATGAGCCATCTAGTCAGTTCATGTGCACCGGTTAGCTTAGCTCTCAGGAGGCTGCTGCAGGAATAGGAGAATTCAGGGGCATCCCAGGGTTACAGACTGGTTAGAGGCTAGCCAGGACTATGTAGGGAACATCTGTCTCAGAACAACAAAAATTTTTACATAATGATATATCAGCTAAATGTGATGTTTGGATACACTTTGGAATAAAGTCTAAATAGATCTGAAACATTTTTTCCTGATAAAAACATTCAAAATGATTTCGCATAGTTCTTTGAAGTATTAGACGTTGTATCTAGTCACCCTGCCTCGCAGTGTTGGCTGAGCGGCTCCGCCTGCCCTGCTCCCGATGGGGCGTCTTCATCTTTCTTCCTAAGCACCCCCACCACACAGCATGCACACCAGGTCCTTCAGCTTTCCTGGAGACACCGTATCATCCAGAGACTGTGGAGTCGCCCTGTGCTCTCCCACAGGACTGCCGTTGGTTCTCAGCACCACATCGTGCAGCTCACAGCTAACTGCCTGTGACTGCAGCGCCAGGGCACGCACGCACAAAGAGTGGCAGCGCTGAGAGCTCTGAGGGGAGAACACATGGCCAGCCTGGGCTGTGTAAAGTGAGACCCTGTCACAGTTGTCATTGTCCTGGTCAAATTGCTCAGTTAGTTTCTTGCTTTTGTTGTTTATTTGTTTCATTTTTTTGGGTGTATGGCTGGTTTAATGTAGGGGAGGGATATAAATGCGTTGTGGGGAGGGTACTGAGGCCAGTCCCAGGGCTTTGCGTATATTAGTCAAGGCCCCATTGATGATGAACTAAACTCCAAGTCCTGTTCATGGTGTTTGAACCACACAAACTCAGATTTTTATATCATTTCTATTTTCCTTGGTGTTTCTTGAGCTTCATGAGGGATTTACTGCATTTTATTCATTGTCTTAAATGATGATTCCATATTTAGCACTGTCGTTGTATAGATGCTTGGTGAATAATGGTCTGCCAAAGTTAGACAGTGGGTGAATATCCAGCCTCAGGCCCTTTTTACAAGCATTAGATCAGAAGTGGCCAGACAAGAGCTCACAACCACATAGTGGCAGCCAAGTAGTTCAGCCAAAGCAGGGTGGTTCTCTTTCACTCTTCAGCTAAGCTGAAGCGATCTTTAATGACAAGACAGCTTCTTTTAGACTTACTTTATGGGTGTGAGTGTTCCGTGTGTACGGTGTGTGGGTTAGTGTCACAGAGCTTAGAAGAGGACTTTGGGTCCTCTAGAGCTGGACTTACAGGCAGCTGTGAGCCACCATGTGGGTACTGGGGACCAAATCTGGTCCTATATAGCTGAGGGTGACTTTCTGATTCTCATACCTAATGCTGGCTTTGCTAGCTGCCCCTTAAATTAATTAGGAAAAACATTGACAGACACCCGCCGTCAAGCTCGGTATTCTAAATGTAATGGGGAAATAATATCCAAGTGTGTGTTTGTTCTTACAGTGCTAGAGAGTCTGCATACTGGGCAAGGGCTCTCCCGTCCACACATCCTAGCCCCAAGTCTCCTGCTAGACCTTGTCAGAACTCCAGTGTGGCACTTGTACAAGCAGAGAGATGATAGCTGAGAAACCTGACAGACCCTTTCAAACATAAACTACTAGCTAATACAGAAGGGCAGAGACTCCCTCACTCCCCACTCAGTTAGAGAGATTCGGATATAATCACGATTGTGTCAAAAGTTCAAAAGGGAAAATGGGAGGTAAAACGAGCCGAGCTGGCTCTCCCCTCAGCATTGTACCTGTTCGCTGGATATGTTGTTCGAGAGATTAACTTTACAGACTTCCGTACCCAGAAGTATGAAAATTCTTGGGGACCTCTTTTCACAGGCTTGATCTTAGCATACTGAATAAAGAGAGCAGCTAATCCCTTTTGTAAAGTAATTCGAGAGGAGGGAATTCAGAATGTAAAATCTCACCTGCAGAAAATACTCGGTGCTGTAAAGACCTTTCTATCTTTAGACACTTACAAAGACTTAATATTTTAATGCGGAAGGGTGAGCCTGGTTAAAAAGCCAATGGGTGAAATTAGAGAGAAATAATCCAGTGCTTTCTTTCTGGGAATTATCACCCTGCTCCCCAGGGGACCTGATTTTTTTCCTTCTGAGGAATGAGAATGCTTCTCTGTATAGCAAGCCAGCATCTCTTAAATGCAAGTTTGACTTTTAGTATAATAAGAGTCTTGTTAGGTGCAATTTTGCTCCTAGTCATTAATACAATGAACAAATGTTGTGGTTACCTGGGAAAGAAAACTCAAGTGCTTTTAAACCTCTTGTGAGATCTGGTTTCATGCTTGAAACCTATACACTGCTATGCCCAGTAGCATCTGTAGAAGGCTCCAGGCTTTAAGCTCTACAACATAGAAGTTAATACACTTTGGAAAAAATTGACACCACTACAAACTGAACTCAAGGTCCTGAATAGAAGGCATTCTTGTTTTTACTGGCGGCATTGAGGTTAAAGTGAGTAGAGCGTTCACAGCAGCAGCCGCTGAGCACTGCCTGACCCACAGCAGGAAGCGCTCTCCTCCATGTGCCTTTCAGTTTTCCCTTCTCAGCTCCCCAAGTGCAGAATAACATTCAGAATAACTCAGAATAACCACTGAGATGGCTCAGTGGTTAAGAGCACTGGCTGCTCTTCCAGAGGTCCTGAGTTCAAATCCCAGCAACCACATGGTGGCTCACAACCATCTGTAATAAGATCTGATGCCCTCTTCTGGTGTGTCTGAAGACAGCTACAGTGTATTCATATAAATATAATAAATCATTTAAAAAAAGAATAAAATTCACCTGAGAGAGTCGGTAGTATTCAGTGGATTCTCATAGAGCCTGGCGTTTGCTGCATGACGTCATTTCTAAGCTCGACAGTAAACTGTGACAGGGTGTCTCTGCGGAGCCCATGTTGGCTTAGCACTTGCTACCCCGCTTTGCCTCCAGAGTACAAGGACTATAATTCCTACATGCATATTAAAATATGTTCTTCAGCTAATGTCTTAAAATCATAAGTCATTTCCTTTCTTCTCTGCTAGGGATTGAATCCAGGGCCTTGGCTTTCCAGTTAAGCACTTTACTACTAAGCTGTACCCCCTCCCCACCCCCCAGCCAATTCTGGTTTGTATGTTTCCTAGCATTTATTTATTTGTGTATGAACACATGCACATGCCACAGTACCCATGTGGACGTCAGGAGAGCTAGCAGCACTTGGTTCTCGCCTTCTACCCTGTGAGTGTCAGAGATTGGGTTTATGCTTGACAGAAGGTGCCCCTTTCCCTGCTCTGGCCGTCATGACCCTCTTGTTACCTGGGTCAGGGGTGGTGGTGCCCATCTTTAATCTCAGTGCTCTTAGGAAGCAGAGGCAGGAGGATATCTGAGTTCAGGGTTAACCTGGTTTGCATAGTGACTTCCAGGATAGCCAGGGCCACATAGAGAGGCCTTGTCAGCCTCCTCCACACCCACCCAGAGTTGGCAGAAATAGCAGCAAGCAGAGTAGCCTGCAGTCCAGAAGTGGTGTGCATTGTGACTGACCTCTGCATACTCTGCACCACAGTCTCTCTCCGTGTGCCTTCTTCCCGTGAAGATCTGCATCTTTTAAAGATGTGTGTGAATGTGGGCATGCGTCCAGGAGTACAGTGGCCACAGAGACCAGAAGAAGGTATTGCATCTCTTAAAACACATTGCAAGTGGTTGTGAGCCATCCAGCATGGGTGCTGAAAACTGAACTTGGGTCCTGCAGAAGGACTTCCTCTTAGCTGCTGAGCCATCTCTCCAGCCCCTCAGTTACCTTTTTATGTTAGGAAGGTGGCTTTTGTTTTGCATGATTCCTAATTTTCTCCTAGTAATAAATAACACGCCCTGACCTTTTGGACATTGGTTAAAAAACCAATTAGGATAACATTTAGGGTTTAGGGAGATGCTCTGCAAATTAAGGTGCTTGCCGTGCAAGTGTGAATTCGGACTCTTAGAACCCGTGCTGAAAAGCTGGATGACATGGTAGCAGGCCTCACAGTCCCAGCTTTCCTACTGCAGGATGAGAAGGGGAGCTGCAGGACTCACCCAGAACTGGCAGGCCAGACAGAGAGGAATACACAGCTTAGCAGCTAAAACAAGACACCATACTTCAAAACGTGGTAGAGGGAAAAAACTAACTCAGTGCTGTACTCAGGCCTCCACGTGCACAGCCACACCCCCTCTCACACGTGCGCATGCAAGAGAAGTGAATTTCAAAGGAGAAAACAAAAGAAAAAGTTGTATTTTTGGACTGGAAATGAGTCTCAGGTTAGTGTCAGGAGCCACTGCTCCAACCCTAGCATTGCAAAAAAGAAAAAAGAAAAAAAGAGTTATCACTGGCCAGGGCAGGATGAGAGCAAGCTCAAGGCCAGCCTGGACTACAGAGTGAGGGTAGTCAAGGCCTGGGTAATAGCTTAGTGGCTTTGTGGTGTTTGTACAGTAACCGCTTTGTCACCTTACCAGTATGGCGGCATCTTTCTGCCTTCCCGGACGTCTCAGTGTGCTTTAACTAGTGCCTGTTTTGATTTCAGACAAATCTTCCTATCTTCAAGCTGAAGGAATCTACTGTTAGAAGAAGATACAGTGACTTTGAGTGGCTTCGAAGTGAACTAGAGAGAGAGAGCAAGGTAAGACTATGTTTTTCTGACTTACCGAGTAACCTTAAAGGAAAAACATGCCATTCTAACTGAAGATCTCCAGAATGTGTCTTAAAACGGGCGAGAGCCAGTACAGGGCTCGTGTGAACCGGTCCCTCTCAAGCTGCACCCGAGTAGAGGACAGTGGTCCTCACAGTTCAGAGCTCTTGTCCTTTTCTGCTCAGTCGTGCAGGGGACATTTGAACAGCACTTGACAGGCCTTCCTTCCAGCTGTTGTTGCTTCCTCTTTCTCAAGGTATATGTATGTGTGTCCAGTTTTGTTTAACTCATAATCTGCATTTTATATTCTCCTGCATGTATGTAGAAGTTTCATAAACTGGTGATCTCATTGTTTGATACAGCGATGTTCTTCAGATAAGCTGTGGGTGGGTAGAGGAGACTGATTGGCCATAGGGTGTGCTCCTGTGATGACCAGGAGTGAAGACACCTTCGAATGTCTACCTCTATCACTCTCCACTTTACTTTTGAGACAGGGTCTCTCACTGAATCTGAAGTTTGCCGGCTCAGCTGGACTGGCTGGCCAGCAAGGCCTCGGGCCACTTCATCCACCCCAGGGTTTGGAGCTCTCTGCACTGCCACTTCCTGGTTTAATGTGGGTGCTTGGAATCTGAACTCGGGTTCTCATGCTACACTTTTAGCCCTTAGATCTTGTTCGGGTGTGTGTGTGAGTGTGTGAACAGTCGTATGTCATCACATCAAGTCCATGTGATGTTGGGGATCGTGCATGTGAGGGAGCCACACAGACTGAGCCACATCCCCAGCCTAGAGTTGACGTGATGACCGTGGTCCACTGCTACTGCACTGCTGCTGTGCTTTGAGAGACACTACTCTATATACCTTGCCAAGAGTGGTCTTTTCTTAGAAGGAAACTGTGAGGTCATTTTGTAACTAGAATTTAGTAGAAAGAAGTTGACTGATGTAGATGGAAGATCGTGTTATTTTTCGAAGCTCAGTAAAACAGAAATGAAAGGGAAATAACTATCCAGGGAAAGATGGCCAGACGAAAGACAAGCATCGTGCATAAGCCATGCTGCCCTCAGAACCGTACTTCAGGTAAAGCTGGCCTTCCTGAGCCATGTGGGGAAGAGCCCTGAAAGTGGGAGAGGAAGCAGAGAGCAAAGATAGGCGGGCACGTCTGGCTGCAGTCTTCACATCTCATGGTCGAGTTAGTCTGCAAGCATGAGATTCACTCTGTCACTCTAGGAGACACAGGAGCAGCTCTGGCTGCATGAAGATCCTGTTTAAGGCTCTCGCATTCTGTTAGAGAAGCTGCAGTGGTGGAGAGAAGGAAGGAACCTTGTCTCAGAAGGAGCACATCTGCCAGCGTAACTATAAATCTATGAAGCTGTGACAGGATTCTCAACGGAGGTCTGTATGCCCTTAGCAGATCCGAGCCCCAGGGTCAGAACGTGCTTGATGGTATATTGAGCATGGATCTGTTCTCCTGGATACCAAGCACGTACTTGAAGGACGTAGCAGTTAAACCTGGAGGGGCTGGGCCATAGAATGCCTGAGAAATCTTATATAGTACATTGCTTTTGGGCTGTGCACACAGACAAGCAGAGTGTGAGGAGTTTAAAAACTAACCCATGTTTTTATAGGAGACTAGTTTATGGCACAGATAACATGAGTGGGGACCAGAATGTATCTCAGTGGCAGAGTACACATTTAACATGTACCAAACCATACCCGTCTTTACAGAACCACAGCATAACACCCGTCAATGGATAGGTGAATTCAGTTAAAGACTTTGAAAATCTGGACAGTAATGACGAATACAATATGTGGCTGCTGGTAATTGTAGCTAGAAGATCTAACTGTATAAAACAGTGGGAAATAAAATAAAGCCAGGCCTGGTGGCCACGCCTTTAATCGCAGGAGACAGAGGCAGGAGGGTCTCTGAGTTCAGGCTAGTCAGTTCCAGGGCAGCTAGGGTTACGAAGAGAAACCCTGTCTCAAAAGGCAAGCAAACGTATGTGTGCGTGTGTGTGTGCGTGCGTGTGTGTGTTAAAAATAAAACAAATTGAACAATTTAGGAAAATAAAGGAATTTTAATGACTATGAAGAAGTATTTTGATAGACTGCATTATTTTTCCGAACATAGCTTATATGCTACACTGGAATGTTTAAAATGATTTATTTTTATCTTATGGGCATTGGTGTTTTGCCTGCAAGTATGTATTGTGTATGAGGGTGTTGGATCCTCTTAGAACTGGAATTACAGACAATTGTGAGCAGCCATGTGGGTGCTAGGAATTAAACCTGGTCCTGGAAGAGCACCACTGAGTCACCTCTCTAGCTCCCGGAATGTTTAGTAAATGTTGCTGACTTTTCCCCCAGCATCTGCTTTGTTAACTTGCGAGCTACACAGTTAGTGATATATAATTCACCTAAGATGTTCAGAATTACACAGCTATAACCGTAGTTTAAGAACTCATTATCATCCATTACCGTTTTAAAGGAAACTTGCCGGCCTGCTGGAACATTCCCATAAGTAATCCTAGCACTCAGGCAACAGGCAGGGATACCGAAAGTTCCTGGCCCTGTAGGTTTACAGTTCCAGACCAGCTAGAGCAACACGTAGAGACCATCTCCAGAGAAAAGAAGGAAGAAAGGGGAAGGGGGAGAGAGTAAAAAGGAGTCCTGCGTCTCTGGGTTATAATGACCAGTTGCTTCCTCACTACCCTGTCAATCATTTGTGTGCTGTGCGGCCCTGACTGCAGAAATGGATACAGAACACCCCATGGCCTGTATGCCACTTCTCTCAGTACAGAACACCCCATGGCCTGTACGCCGCTTCTCTGTTTGCACGTTCTCAGGGTTTTATCCTATTGTAGCACGTATCACACTCGTGTGTGTGCATAGCAGGTATTTGAGGAGGCCAGAGTAGGGCATCTGCTCCTCTGAACTGGTGTGTGAGCTGCTGTGTGTGTGGTGGGAACAGAACCTGGGTCTCTGTAAGAGCTGCCGGTGCTCTTAACTGCTCCAGCTATTGTCGGGTTTTAGTGCAAAATAATAGCATGTTGTAGGAGATACCATTTTTATTTATCATTTTATTTGTATGGGTGTTTGCCTGCCTGTCTGTCTGTCTGTGCTCTGTGTGTGCAGAGAGACCAGAAGGTGTCAGGTGTCCTGAAACTGGAATTAGAGACAGTGTGAGCTGCCATGTGTATTCTGGAAATGGAACCTGGGTTCTCTGGAAGTTGGTGCTCTTAGCCAGCAAGCCATCTCTCCAGGTCGCACTGGTCACTGTCCTTCGTTATAGACGCTTAGGTTGTTACTGTTCTTGAGTAGACACCTGGGATTGTGTTGCCGAATCATATAACTTAGAATTTTGTTAATACTTTGAGTGTGTATGCATCCTGCACATGCGGACCTGCAGTGCCACAGAGGTGACGGGACAGCTCTCAGGAGTGAGCTCTCTTTTCACCCTGGAGACAATCAGTCGGCCTTGGCAGAAGTACCTTCACCCCGATCCATATTGCCAGCCAATAACTGCCTTGTGCTCTCTTTGAAAGTAAAGTTTGTGTAGCCCAGACGAGCATCCAGCTCTCCTTATAGCCCAGGTTGGCCTTTCATCTCCTGCGCCAATGTCGCAGTGTTTGCAGCCCAGGAATTTCTTTCCCACCCCTGCTAGCAGTGTGAGCATTCCGCTGCTCTCCTGTGCCGTGTTCATCACCCTTGGCCTTGTTGGTCGTGCAGGGAGTGGTGTCACTGATTTGGTTCTCTTTGGTGGCTAACATTGCTGCTGACCTTTCCGTCTTCTCATTGGCTGTGTGTGCTCTTCGGAGATGGTTTGCCTGTTTGATTGGGTTGCCTTTTTATTACATCATGTTGTCTAAAATGTAAAGCAGTGCTCAAGGTTCATATACCTGCTTTGCAGTCTTCGTGAACCATTTTACTGTGTGCTCATGGACTGTAAGCATCTTAGGCGTCCAGCCTCTTTGGAAATTTACTCACATCACTGGAAAGCAGCACACATGGTCATTCTGTTACATATTTGTTCTTTAGTGAAGGCCTAAGCTAGAAACTAAGTGACATTCGGTCTGTTTGTCATCGTGGCTTGAGTCTTTAGCTTTCGGTATTACACTCTGCAGACATCTTCTTACCCACAAAGAAACAAATACGAGAAGTGTCTGTCTACTCTAGACAGGGTCTCATGAAGTCTAGGCTGACCTCAAACTGTGTAGCCCTGAGGTCCTTTCTTCCTGCTTCTACATGTTGAAATTACGGGTGTGGCTGCAGATTGATAAGGAGAATTCTGATTGACTGAATGTCCAGTCAGTGGAGAGCTTGCCTGATGCAGAGCCCCAAGCTTTCGCTTCCCCGCACTGCACCTACCCGGCTTGATGGTACCTGCAGGGCGTCCCAGCATAGGAGGACCAGAAGGGAAGGTCATCCTTAGCTACACAGTGAATTTGAGGCCATCTGTGCTGCCTACGAGACCTCGTCTCAAACGAGGTAAAGGAATTCTAGTTAACTCTTCTCTTAGTACTTAAGAACTGCTGGGTGTGACGCGCTGGGACGCCCAGCAGACGAAGGCTGAGCTCACCAGGGAAGGACGAATGACGTCTGTGAGTCGGCTACGTGTGCGCCATTAGGAGTGTGCGCGTACTTACGCACATATACACACGAGTAAGTCAGCAGGCGTAGCAACGCTTTCTTAGTTTATTGATGTTTAAGAGGCTCTTTGCTAGGTAAGCCATTCGTGACTTGTGTGGGTACCAAATGTCCATTCTAGGGACTGTTTTGAACATTGTGAGGAAGAATAGGCATCCACAGAAAGCAAAGCATCTAATGGTGGTCAGAGTTTGGGATCCCAGGTGGAGGGGGTCATAAGTTCAAGGTTATCCTCAGCTATAGAACAAGCGCAAGGGTAGCCTGGGCTACATGGCATTTTATCTCGGATGATTATTTAGTACACTGGTTCTATTGTTTTTGCTTGAGGTGGGTGGTTTTGTTTTGATTTTAAATTTTCTTTGTATGCTAGGGAAGGCATCTAAGTCCCTCAGAGCATCTTAGGTGTCCAGCTGTAGAGTAGAGCTGCCATGTGCCTTCTGGGAGTTAGACCTGGGTCCTCCGTGAGAGCAGCCAGTGCTCGGTGCTTGTACCTGTCGAGCATCTCTCCACCTTGTTTGATTCTTTTTCAAGGCAGGGTTTCTCTGTGTAGCCCTGGCTGTCCTGGAACTCAGTATGTAGACCAGGCTGGCCTCACTACAGAGACCTGACAGACTCTGTCTCCTGAGTGCTGGGATTAAAGGTGTGTGTCGGCTCCACACCCAGCCTTTTTTTCCTTAATAGATGGTTTTGTAAGTGTGATGTTCTTCCTCCCTGCCAGGTGCTGTGAGGACTGTGGGACCAGGGCCTTTCCCTACTGTAAAGTCTCTGCGGGTTTAACATTTAGTTTGACAAATTGCCAGTATGGGAAAGAGCTATGTTGGTTCTAAGACAGACTTCTGGAATAAATCCTTTTGTCTTAATTATTGGAGAGCGAAACTAGGAAGGGATTGCAAAGTTTATCTTGTGCATCTGGTTTCTTGTTTATTTCCTTGATGCTGCTCCCCCACTTATCTGTGTGCCGTCGAACTGGTCCTTTTCTTTTTAACTCCACTGAGTTACTATTTTAGGGTAAATTTGTAAAGGAACAGCCTGCTGCAGAGCACATGTCTACAGTGCTGTCCCTGCAGAGCCAGGGCAGGGAGTGGAAGTCCAAGGGCTACGTGAGAAGGACCTGAGCTCCTGGGTGGGGCCTGCTTCAAGTCACCATGGCAACAGCAGGAGTGTTTTGGTAGTGACTTTTAAGACAGGGTCCCCTATAGCCCAGGCTAGCCTCAAACTGGTTGTGGTAGCTGAGGTCAGCCTTGAATCCTTGATCTGCATCAGTTCCCTTGCTTGCCTAACGTGCACAAGGCCTTGGATGAAATCCCAGCTCCTGCCTGTGAAGGAGGCCGCTCAGCTCGGGCGTGAGAGCCTAGGACAGACAAAGGAACTGAATTGTATCGCTAGGTGCTGCCTAAAGGAACCAAATGTTTGTTTTAGAAAATTCCCAGACGGGGAAGCTGAGCCCACATTACAGTGGGTGGGAAGGACTGGGATATTCTGTAAGTGGGAAAGAAGAAATGATAGTTTTTGGAGAAGGAAGAGGAAGTTTGGGGAAATTGATGGCTCATTAGAAGAGTGGCCAGGGTACTGATGATGGGCTCCCTCACACACAAGTCAGACCTGCAGCTCCCCGGGTCAGGATTCTGACACCAGCTACACCGCCGTCTGTGGAAAGGACATTTTGTTCTTCAGCTGCGGCTTGAGTTTGGTCAGTGCGATGAAGCATTGTCCTACCCACTTAGAAGTGTTGAGGGGCCGGGAACCTTTGTCTCAGTGCCACATGACAGGATGTTGTCTTGTGTGCCGTTCTTCGTGTGACTTGTCCACAGCCACAGCTGCTCATCTTGCCTCGGAGCCCTGTCATTTACAGTGGCTGGTGTGTCCCCTTGGCTTACAGTGCGGAGAATTGAGCCTGGGCCGCACTCTTGCTACCTTGGTCTCCATACACCACACTTGACACTTGACTTCCATGTTTTATTTAGTGTGTGTGTGTGTGTGTGTGTGTGTGTGTGTGTGTATGTGTAACACGAATGCCCTTCCATGTAAATGTGTGTGTGCAGCCACATGAGTGCTACACTGTACATTTGGAGGTCAAAGGACAGCGTATGAGCCTTGGTTCTCCTTCCGTGTGGGGCCAGGGCAGCTGTGCTCTGGTGGACGGGCTTGGCACTGCCACCTCACCCACTGGGTTGGCATCACCAGGACTCACTGTTCCTGTCATTTCAGGTTGTCGTTCCCCCACTCCCGGGGAAAGCATTTTTGCGGCAGCTTCCTTTTAGAGGAGATGATGGAATATTTGATGATAATTTCATCGAGGAAAGGAAGCAAGGGCTGGAACAGTTCATAAACAAGTGAGTACTTTTACCCCTGTGGGGGCGGTGCTGTGAGGCACCAGATGACGGCTGGCCGGTTTTCATTTATTCAGTGTTTTATTTTGTGTGTGGGGATGCTTTGCCTGTCTGTGTTCCACACATGCTGGGAACCGAACCCAGGTCCTCTACGAGAGCGGCCAGTGCTCTTAACTCCTGACTACCTGTCATTTAAATGTTAGACTAAGTCCATTTCCAGTCTTTCTTGTACACTATTTAACTGAGCTGAAAGTGTCTCGTGCTGAACTCCATGATAAATGCTTTGAGTGGTGGAAGTGAGGGATTTCGTGTTGACCTAAGTTTTATATTTGCTGTTCTTGGATAATTTATGCAAATTACATTTAAAATTACATCATTCAGAAATAGCTTTGCTTGTGATTCTGATTTAAGGTATATTCTCATGTGGATAATAAAATGAACATTATATTTGCAATCATTTTGTTTGATTGTAGGTAGCAGTATTTATGTAAAGTGTATGTTAAATTTTTTTTTTTCATGGCAAAATGTTCTTTTTGAAAAAAAACTGCAGAATTTACGATTGTCTTTTAGTAGCTGTTGACTGATAAGCTCAAACCAGTACTATCCTCCCTCCCGCCCTCTTTTTCTTTCTCTCTTTCCTTCTCTAAGAAATGTGGCCCAGGCTGAGGAAGCTGAGAAGTGTTACAAGGTCACACCCACACTGCAGCTGGGGCTGCAGGGAGAAGGCGGGTGGAGAGAGAGAGACTCTCTCCGCTCAGGCACTGCTCACTGTTGTCCCTGAGCTGGGCCGCAGCAGTTCCCAGTCTTAGCCTTTGAGTAGCTGAGATTGCATCAGGCCCCTGGACCCGGGGTTGTGACTGTGTTCCAGTCTTGAGGTCTGCCCGATTAGTCAGATCTTAGAGAAGATGGTTGTGTGAGCTACACATTAATTTTAACAAATAATTTGGTATCTGTGAGAGGAACAAAAGCCTGTAACTTTATCTACTTAGCACAGAACCTTCATTTGTGCTTTTGTTTTTGTTGAAGACTGGACTCACTGTGTAGCCCAGGCTGGCCTTGCTCTCCCAGGGCACTTGAGATGGCAGGTGTCCAGCAGCAGGCCCCCCTGTGAGCATGCTCTGTGAGGAAGTGAGGCTAGGTGTGACGCACATGGCTCATTGCACGTCAGTCACGGAGGAGATGTAGATGGGGAAGGGGTGAGCAGAGCACCTAAGCACTGCACTGCTCCTTACTGAGCTTCCTGGGTTTCAGGTGAAACCCATGCCCTGCTGTGTTTGGTTTTCTCTCTCTCTCTCCTTGCCCACACTGGCCTCACACTCATTCACCTTGCTCAGCTTCTGTTCTGGAATTACAGGCATGGGCTGACACTCCTGGTTTGGATCCTGTAGGTTTTTAATAATACACGAACTATTTCACATGTAACAATAAAATGTAAGTTTCTTAGGCACGTACCAACTAATTAAGCTAACTCAATATGCATTCCAGAAATACTACGAAGTTTTAAAAGTTATTTTTACTTTTTATTATTACATTTACCCTGTGTGTGTGCTTGTGTGTGCATGCGTTTGTGTGCACGCCGCCAACCTCGATGCCTCTGTGAAGGATAGAAGATAATTTGCAGACTCATTTCTTTCCGTTTACTACATGAGGTCCTGAGGACCATACTGGTCATCAGACTTGGTGGAAAGTGCCCACCTTTATGAGCCAAAGGGAAAGGCCATTATCTAATAGCACAGCTTATGGGTAGTTCAGAGTAATGCTTGCATTTAGTAAATTGCACGTATGTTCTAGCTTTAAAGTGAGTTTATTTTGACCCCTCCCATCACCATCTTTAAGAAACAAGGGACTGAAATTTTGCTTTTTTTTTTTTTCTTTCATTTCCAGGGTCGCTGGTCATCCTCTGGCCCAGAATGAACGTTGTCTTCACATGTTTTTACAGGATGAAATCATAGATAAAAGCTATACTCCATCTAAAATAAGACATGCCTGAGTTTGGCAAGAAGAGGCAAACCCCGAGACCATGAATGATTCGTCCGCACCAATGAAGACGTTGTAACTAACTTAGCATGCTGCAGACACTGCTGTAACGAACACGCACGCCCTGGATGTACTAACACTCACGCTCCCTTTCATTCTGTCTGTTTGGCAAGACGTTCATTTGCTTTAGTGGAAACCCCCTCGCTTCTTCAGCCTTTCTAAGTAGCTCTTCCCGCCGTGTCCCTCCGCGTGCACTGTAGCCTCAGCCCTGTAGACCTGCAGTGTTCTGACTAAAGCTGCCGACTTGCTCGAATTTGCAGTTTCTGTGTCGTGTGCTTCTTGAATCTGATTGACTAGGATATTTCTCCCCACCCCTGATGTGTGATGTCACCACTTGGTCCTAATTTATGTGCAGGAGCACGACACCATTTGTCTCCAGTGCCACACATACGAGGTGTACTTTGTGTGCAGAATGTGTCTTCCTTCTAGCCTGTAATCCCCTTCACATGAGAGATTAATGAGGGAAATCTTTATATTCTGTATAAAACAAAATCAAATTTATATACTAAAATCATTTGTCTAAAATTTAAGTTGTTTTCAAATAAAAGTTGAAATGCATTTCTGCTCTGCTCTGACTGCATGGCCTCTAGAGCCTGACTTGTGTGGCTCTGTTGTGAAATCCCTCCCTCCTGTGCTGAGAGGGATTATATACTCAGTCTACGTCCATATCTCCATTCCTCTGTAAAGGGCAGTGGTATCAAATACACCGCCACCTTTCGAATGGGGCTTTAAACGCTGGGAGAGCTTCCTTGGCTTACTGCCTTGTTGGGAAGGACGTATGTTGACATATGCTGTGAGTCTGAGTCACTTTGGAAGACGTTTTAAGTTAGTCCCACGCCCTCTGTTCTCAGCAGCTGTTCCCCGGGGACCTGGGTGACCTGCTGGACATGGCCACGGTATAGTGAGCGGCGGGTGTCTGCTCTCCATGGTTTGCTTCGCACAGTTGGCGCGCTCCGTCCTTTGAGGAGAGAGGAGCACAGCCTCACAGCCTGAGGACATAAATCACAAGACCAGAAAACCTGTAGCTCCTTGCTCCGTGACGCGTTTGACCAGACTAATGCGACTGCAATGGCGTTTCCAGTTTGAACCTGGACATCGAGTGGTTTGGGACTCTGCTTCGAGTAGGTGTTAGATTCCAGGAAGAGCAAGCCCAGAGCTCATCTCAGGAAACATGGGGGTAGCGCAGAGTGACCTCAAAGTCACGCTCCTGCTATGCCAGCCTCCCAAATGCTGGAATCCCAGGCACGTGCCAACATACACAAGCTTGAGAAAATATTTGGGAAGAGACAAGTTTGGGATATCCACAAGCAGGCTGCAAGTGCAGTCATGGGTGCAGAAAGAGACCTCTTGTTGCTCAAAACAGTATTTCAGGATTTCATAAAACCAGTTACGTGAACCACTGCAAGATGTTCTAAAGTAGTCAGGCACGATGGCGCAGGCACGATGGGGAACACCTGTAGTCCCAGCCTTCAGGAAGCAAAGGCAAGAGGATTAGAGTGAGTGGCAGAGTTAAGCTGGGATGCTTAGCAAAACTCTGTCTGAAGGGGAGATGTCTGTAAACGAGGCTGGATAGGGCTCAGCATGGAAGAATCCCGAGAACCCGTGTAAAGCCCCGACAGGCAGGTCGCTACCCATAATCCCAGCTCGTAGGAAGTTTGGGGTTTTGTGTGGTCCTCCCAAGTGCGTGCATGCGGGCGGGGAAGTAGGCAAAGACACCCAGCTTTGACTTTGTGTCTCCATACTTAGGTTCACATGATCATCCGGCAGGTCACAACTGGCTGTAACACCAGCTCCAGGCAGTCCAAGCCGCCTTCTGGCCTCCAAGGACAGCTGTACTACAGACACATGATTTAAAAATAAAAAACTTTTAAAAAAGATATAAACAGAGACACAAAAGTAACTCAGAATTAATCGTGAAAGTCTAGAACAGAAGCTTGGGGATGCGAAGAAGCTTCTGTTTAGTTAACTGATTCTGGGCTTGGGGATGGCGCTCAGTTGGCAAGTGCTGTCCTAGCATCTGGAAGCCCTGGGTCCAGCCTCGTAACTGGCCTCATAGCCGTTTGCTGCGGGCATTGGAGAGTAGCGAGTATAGTTGGCATTTGCTTTCTTGCTTTGGTGTTTTGCTGCCAAGACGCTGTGATGGTTTTTTTGTGGGTCACTCTGAAGGAATCTCCTTCTGCAGTGGCAGAATCGAAGCCTGTGAGGAAGCCCCTGAGCCAGTACAGATGAGACACATTGGCGCTTGAAGGACAGATAGTTCATGCAGTCAGAGCTAGCATTGATTACTGTCAGACCGAACTGAGTTCAAAGCTATTCCAGGACGGTGTCAGCCTCCTGTGTTTTGATCATGCTGACCCTTATGCAAGTAACATTCCTCTTGACAGATGAAAAACCAGGCTCCCAGATTGCATAAACTGGGTTTGGGGTTGCTCAGGATGGATGACTGAAGATGTCTGGGTCAAAAGTCCCCCCACACAACCAGTGCTGTCAACAGGGACAGTGGCTTTTCAGGATGGTGCACTATTGTGACTCCTGGCCCTCGGTGGGAAACCAGACGAGGACGTGAATGCATGGGAGTTGGATTTAAGTTACCCTTCAAGAAAGTAAAAGCCACAGTCACTCCCCGAAGATCCTGACACGGAAAGGCACCCAGCTGAGAGGCGAGACCCTGTGATGGATTTGACCGTCTTTGAACTTCACTGACCAACTTCATCTTGTGGTTTTTGTTGAGAACATTTCTTTGTGTGACAGCCATTGCCGTCTTGGAACTCTGTAGACCAGGCTAATGTCCAACTCTCAGAGATCCTCCTGCCTCTGCCTCTGGAGTGCTGGAACCAAAACATGCCCCATTCACTATCATGCTCCGCTCACCTTCATCTTTAAAAAACAGAAAATTAATGGGTTGGGGATTTAGCTCAGTGGTAGAGCGCTTGCCTAGGAAGCGCCAAGGCCCTGGGTTGGTCCCCAGTTCAAAAAAAGAACCAAAAAAAAAAAAAAAAAAAAAAAAATTAAGAAGAGGGTACTTATCAGATCCTGAAAAAATTATTTTTGTTAATCTTCATGTATAGTGAGCGAAGTTTCTCCTATTTGGAACTCAGAGAAATTACGCCCTTTGAACTGGAGGCTAGGAAGCCATTTTACAACCTCAAAGGACACTTAGAGCCGCCTGTCACCATCAGAGACTGTTCTGTGACAGAAGTGGTCGCGTAAAGTCAGCCAATGGTACTGGGTGCTGCAGAAGTGTGAGCAAGAGAGAGCAAAGCCCAGTCTTGCGTCACTGTCAGTCAAACTCCCCATGGCCAGAGAGGGTGTGTGGTTGGGGGTGGGGGAGACAAAACAAAAACCTAGACCAAATCCGTCCTTTTTGAGACCTCTCAGAATTACGGTTACAGAACAAACTATCTTCCCAAGATCTCAGGGTAGTTCATCTAAGAGAATCAACTACTGTCAGATTTCTGGGAGAAGTCACCAGAGCTAGAACCTGGTTAAGAACAGAATGCAGATGACTTGGGGCTGGCAAGATGGCTCTGCATGGTAGAGGAGCTTGCTGCCAAGCCTGGACACAAGAGTTCAATCCTTAAGACTCACATGGTGTAGGGGAGAACTAACCCCCCTCAAATTATTTTCAGATCCCCACTCATAGGCGCCACAGTGTGTGTGTGTGTGTGTGTGTGTGTGTGTGTGTGTGTGTGTGTGTGTCTTGCTGGAGGCTGAGTATGGATGGCATGAGACTAAGAAATCCCTGGACGCTTCTTCTACAGAAGCAGCACCTACAGGGACCCAGCAGATAACAGTGAAGATGAGCGACAGAATGAACAGTGAGTCCTCATCGTGAAGTGTAGGTTGATGGCAAGGTGATGTGTGACTGAACAGTGGAGAGTGAGGTGGGAACAAAGCTTTCGTAAGGCGGGAGAGAGGAGGGAGGGAGGAAGGAGATCACGATGGAGTCTACGGAAAAGGATGATTCAGATTTAGGTGAACTGGATGGATTTTTGTCTTGTCTAGGTGGGCAGTTTATATCTTTACCAATTGGCAGTGAATTTATTGTGTGGATGGATTGTGGATTGAGAATTTAACATGTAAATCTAGTTAATAAATTATACGTTTCTGGAACTTTGATTTTTATCCGGCTAAAGAGGACAGTGTGTGAAAGAAATGACTGAGAGGCACTTGGAGAGGGCAGATCTGGTTCTGTTGCCTGCATGAGGTGAGAATGCGCAGGGCATGCAGAACGAGGTGTGTGTGTGTGTGTGTGTGTGTGCGCGTGTGTGTCTGTCTGTGTGTGTGTGTGTATGCACGCGCGCGTGCCAGACGTCGTAACTACCACCTAGGGAACCGCGTAGAGGGTGGCTAAAAGGGAAACAGCCAGGAGAGGGTGGATTGCAGACCATGTGGTAGAGTAGCAGCCAGAGCGAGCATGCTCAGGGGAACTGATAGCAAACGACCAGTTTTTAATTTTTACCGAAACAAAGAAGTAGCAGCCAGAACCTCCTGCCTTGCCCTGATCTTCGGAGTGAAACTTCCAGAACCTTATACCAAGTCCGGACTGATATTCTTTCCCATCCAGCCCCTGCATCAGCAACCTTCCTGCCAACAGCGAGAATTAAATAGGAAATGCCAGTGCCCGGGAGGGAGTAGGGGCCACAGAGCCAAAGGCTATTGATGCCAGAAACCCAGAAAGTACTGAGATTTGACCTGGACATTGTAGCGTCTCCCTCCACACCTTCCACTACACCGGTGGGGCGCGGGCATTACAGTGGCTATCGCTGAGAGCCCTTCTCTGAGGAGTAATTAGGGAAACCTAAAACAGAGGCAGAAACAAAGACACCAGAGGAAGGTGAAGCCTCCAGCAGGTTAAAACAAAACAAAACAAACTACCACAAACCATAAACAGTCCAACTCCCACCAGATCTCCCATGCATGGCCCCTCTGAAGACCTAAGGTTTAAGTATTACCCACTGTGGCGTTTCAAACAAGTCATGGCCGAGCAGAAGAAAGAAGTCTGGAGACAGAGAGAAGAGAGAGCAGTCAAAGCCAGAGAAAGACACTGAAGGTTGTACAATTACAAGTTAGAAGTAACTGGTAAGTTAAATGATGTCACGGAAAAGGTTGACAAGGCACAAGTACTTGGGTAACACAGACAGCAAAACTTAGAATCTTCATCTTACCAAGAGCTGGGACAGGTTTTACTTTGCCCCAGGTCACATGGCCTTAAGTAAAACTGAAACCCCAGTCTTCGCCACTAAAATCTGCCCCTGTGCTGGGCAGTGGGAGCTACTCCTTACACATGCGCAGTGTGCAGTCTGCCCAGGTGCATGCCAGTGCAGCTCTCGTTCGTTCGTAACTGCGCCTTAAGGACAGACCAGCCCTGTGGCGACAGTTTTCTAGAGAGCATTGTGCACAACAGTCTGAGTCTCAGATTGATCTGAGTTGTTGAAACTGGTATGGTGGTTCCTGCTCGGAGGGAAATACTGGCCTCACCGTTACTCAGCTTTCCTGGTCCGTTTCCTTTCGAGCCAGATTATACTTTAATCCAGTTGTTTTTCGTGTTCAGGAAATCCAAACCATGTTTAACCGGTTTATTCATTGCAGTGTCTCTAAGGTGAAGAAAGTTTTGTCCTTTCACTGGGGATTTGTTAGCTCTCCGCAAAGGGATTTTCTTGGGTGTAATCTGAACACTTTGACCTGCGGAGTGTCCCCCTCCAACGCCCCCAGTAGGCACAGATCTGGGCGGCGTTGACCCTTTGTGTGCTGTGGATCCTAGACAATAGCTTCTGCCTCTCTGAGGGACAGTGGTCATCGATGTTAATCACGGAGCTGCTGCTTCTTCAGGACCTCGTCGTTCCTTGCCACTGCAGCCAGTTTCTGGTTTCTGAAAGTGACTTTCATAGGGTACACATATTTTCTTCAGTATTAGTTGAATAACCCTGTATTAAATCAGAAACTGGCACACTGGCTCCTGGTTTGCCCAGAGACTGCAATGAGAGGAGACTTTACAAAAAAAAAAAAAAAAAAAATTGTCGATAGGGTCTCACTATAACTCTGGCTGTCGAACCAGCTCTGTAGACCAGGCTAGCCTCGGACTCACAGTGTGCTGATTGCCTCTGCCTCCTGAGCGCTGAGAGTAAAGGTGTGTGTGCCCATTGAATTTTACCTTTTAAGAAAGCAGCAGGTGGCGGCACATCTTTGATCCCAGTTCAGGAGAAGGAGACAGTCGGACCTCTGAGTTTATGAATTTGAGGCTAGCCTGGTCTACAGAACTAGTTCTAGGTCAGCCAAGGCTACACAAAGATATCTATCTTGAAAAACTAGAGAAGAAGGAGGAGAAGAAGGGGGGAAGAAAAAAGAAAAAAAGAAAGCAGCAGGACACTTTTTACTCTGGTTTTTGACTTACAGAAACATTGTAAAGATATTGCAACAGAGAATTCCCAGAGTTCCTCACCAAGTGTCCCTTCCTGTTACTGTGTGAGCCAGCACTTTGGTTAAAAGTAGGACACTGGTGTGCTATGTCACTAACTCTTCCAAGCTTTGCTAGTGTTTGTAACATTCTTTCTTTGTTCCAGATTTCACTGCAGGTCCTGCCCTGTTAGTGTGGTGTCTTCTTAGCCTCCTGTGGTCAGTGACTTGTAGAGCGTCTGAAGCGTTGTAGTGCGAATATTGACTGTTCAAAATCAAGTAAAAATTTAAAAAGGAAGCCTCATTGGAACCACAAGGAATCTTAGAAACAACCCAATCAAGTGTCTCAGATATGGAAAGGAATTCCCAAAGACATCCCCCACCCCCAGCAGCTCCCAAAACCTAAGCTAGAAACCAATAAGATTGACAGGAGGGCGGAGGGGCGGGCCTCCAACCATCCCACCAATAAAAAGATTGACAGGAGGGCGGAGGGGCGGGCCTCCAACCGTCTCACCAATAAAAAGATTGACAGGAGGGTGGAGGGGCGGGCCTCCAACCCCCACCAACAGGCTTAAGTTCAAACCTCAGCTGTTTCCAGGATTATTTCCGTGTGGCTTCTTACATCCAGCCTAAATTTGCTTCATCTAACATAGCCTTTTTAAGATCCACCCATCTTGTATAAATCAGCAGGTGGTTTAAAAATCAGTTAAGGGCTAGAGCGATGGCTCAGAGGTTAAGGGTGAGTCCAGCTCTTGCCGAGACCCAGGTTCAGTTCCCAGTTCCCATTTCGAGAGGCTCAGCCCTCTGTAACTCCAGCGCCAAAGGAGCTGAAGCCGGGACCCAGGGGGCACATATACTCACACACCCACACAGAGACGCATAATTTGAAGATAAATCTATTTTTAAAAATTGGAAAGCAAGGGGTTGGGGATTTAGCTCAGTGGTAGAGCGCTTGCCTAGGAAGCGCAAGGCCCTGGGTTCGGTCCCCAGCTCCGGAAAAAAAGAACCAAAAAAAAAAAAAAAAATTGGAAAGCAAATGGAAAAAAAAAAAAGCAGTTCTTTGTGGAAGAATGAATGATGCCTAAAAACCCATTCACAAAAGCGAGTGATGGTTCCACCTGTCTGTCATCTGCGCTTGCTCGGAAATGCAGCGCCAACCAACTAACTCTCTTCGGACAAACACTGGTCTGATTTCACTCCAAATAAACACTGGCTTCCTATCCTTAGTCCTGGGCTGATGGGAGGAGAATGAGGTGATGTGGGATGGGCCACAGGGAAAGGGCACCGCCATACCTCCCACCTGACAAGCCAGGGACCGACGGTGTCGATGTGGATCTTGTTCCTACACTTCCGCCCTTCCTAGACTCCTCTCTTTAGCTGCCAAACTAATGTTTTCGTAGGTATTAACTATTATGGGCGGATGGCTTTTCCCTGGACTTGCACTGGGATTCCCAAGACGGAAGGAGCCTCCTCTTGCCTCAAGCAAGGATGCGCAAATGTCCTCAGACCCTCCAACACCTGGAAGTTAGTTCACCGCGTGCAAGACTAAAGCAGCCAGTGTGGTTCAGTCTCGGAAATTCTAAATAGACTGCTTTTTAAGTTAAAATATAAATTATCTCATGAATATAAATGCAATAAGTATATCAAGCAAATTAACAAAATAACAAAAAAGAAGTATGGTTGGTGGCTTGGGTCCTCCATCTCTGGCAAGAGTGGTGATGGGGCACAGAAAAGACAGATGTTCTCAACTGGGAACACAGCGCAGGAAGGGATCGTCTAGTGTCCTTAGGAGGTCTTTGTAGTCAAGCAGTCTACAGTAAGAGAGGAGGGAGCACGCTTGATAGCACACACACACACACACACACACACACACCAATCATCCACAAACACTCAGACTCAAGAGCAAGGCTTTGTCACTCCAGCCTGTGTGGGCAATAGCTTTGCAAATGTCTGGTGGGTCCGAGGTCTTGAAGACCTTGTCCTAGTTAGGGTTTCTGTGGCTGTGAAGAGACACCATGACCAAGGCAACCCTTATGAAAGAAACCATTTAACTGGGGCTGGCTCACAATTTCAGAGGTTCAGTCCATTATCGCCATGACAGGAAGCAGGGCAGCATCCACACAGACATGGTGCTGGAGAAGGAGCTGAGTGTTCTATGTCTTGACTTAACAGCCAGGAGGAGGGTCTCTTGGCAGGAGCCAGGTGGGGAGTCTCTCTCTTCTGCACTGGGCAGAGCTGGAGCACTAGGCACCCCAAATCCTGTCTACACAGTGACATCGTCCTCCAACACAGTCACACCTGCTCCAACAAGGCCACATCTCCTAATAGTGCCACCTTCTGTGGGCCAAGCGTATTCAAACCACCGCAGTCCTCTTTGTGGCCACGCCTGTGTCAGCATTTGCTCAGGACTTCACCTGCACATGGCTTCCTCCGCTCCCTCCACGTGGTAGATTGTTTGAAAACACACAAGAAATAACCTACCGGGATCCACCATTTTCCCTTTACATTTGTCTTTGGCAATATCTATTTTGGTTTGAGGGGGGTGTTTGTTTTACTTTTACTTTTGTTTTTGAGACAGGAGCTCACTCTGTAGACCAGGCTGACCTGAACTCACTCTGTAGACCAGGCTAGTCACAAAGCTCTACCTGCCTCTGCCTCCCGATAGCTGGAATCAAAGGTGTGCATCTCTGTACCCAGATGGTGATATTTATTTTTCAATCCGCCTTTCTGCAATTCAAATGATGTGCCCTGCACTTTAGCGCTGAAGTAAGAGGACTAAATCGTGCCCTCACACAGTTCAAATTACAAATTCAGCTCTTTAAGATGATCTGTGTGTTTACCTGGTCTTCATACATTTTGCTTAGAGATAGAAGTAAACGTGGAGGGGGGGAATGGCTCAGCGGTAGAGCGCTTGTCTAGCATGCTCATGGCCCAGGGTTCAATCCCCAACACCAAATAAATCAAGTGTAAAAATGAATGCACGTTGCTGGCCTGGGCTAACACATGCCAATAGGCGGATACTAAGGAAGATCAAATAGGAGAATCATGAGTTTGAATCCAAAGCTACCACTTCAGCTGGACACAGTGGTCACACCTACAATGCCAGCATTTGGGAAGTAGAGCTAAGAGTGCTGTAAGTTTGAGACAACTTTGGCCTAGGACCGCAGAGGGTTCCAGACCAGCTATGGGCTGCAGAGGAAGATCCTGGCCCAGAAATACAGTTTCCAGCCCATCTTATGGGGTTGGTTTACCCAGCCCTTTAGATGGCATCCAGGTATGAGAGAGCAGTTCCGTCTTCCCCTTGCTCTCCAGCTCCCTAAGGTGTCCTCTGTAATTGAGGCTAAGCCAGTAGATGTGTTCTGGCTGTGGGGAGAGCGTCAGGTCCTCAGACATTAGTGCCATTGACTTTATGGCCCTAGGAAGATGTCCCTGCGTCTGGGTATTACCCACCATGCACTTGAGCACTGATCCAGTTTTGAGTGGTGGTTTGGTCTCCACATTTCATCAGAGCCTGTGGTGGCCCTGGAAGACAGAACCCTGCTTCAGGTCTTGCTGACTGTTGACTCCTGAAGCTCACAGAGATAGCAGTCTGCCCCGCCCTCTGCTGACACACCTGTTACTCCACCACGCTGTCACGTTGCTTCAAGAACGCCAAGCCTTCGCGCCTTGCTTGTCTTTCCATATGTGTGGCCAGCGTACACGGCCACCCCAGGAATATTGTGGGTTTGAGGAAAACGTGCGAGTCACTTCATGTTCCAGTCAAAGGCCTGATTCGTTCTGTGATATTCCTCAGGGTTTCCTGCATCTACTGTCTCCAAGGACGAGAAAGGAAAGAGCTTCCTGGTATATCCTCTCCTCGATGTCCCCAGGAAGCAAGCCCCCACTGTCATAGGCCAGAACTCAGGGAGGTTGATTCTCTGTGTTCCGTCTGTGAGAAAGGACGTGGAAAAAGAATTCAGAAGTCTAAAACAGCAGCCTGACTAGTCAGGGTCTCCATGGCTGTGAACGGACACCACCATGAGCACAGCAACTCTTACAAAGGACGACGTTTAATTAGGGACTGGCTTACAGTTTCAGAGGTTCAGTCCATTATCATCATGGCAGGAAGCACGGCAGCCTCCAGGCAGATATGGCGCTGGAGGAGCGCAAAGTTCTACACCTTGATCTGCAGGCAGCAAGGAGGAAACTGGATGTGTATCTCACTGGGTGTACTAGCTTGAGCATTTAAGACCTCAAAGCCCCACCTCCACAGTGACGCATTCCTCTAACAAGGCCACACCACTCCAACAAGGCTACACCCACCCCAATAAGGCCACACCCACTCCAACAAGGCCACACCACTTCAATGAGGCCACAGCTCCTAATAGTGCCACTCCCTATGGCCAATCATTCAAGCACATGAAGGCTATACCTATTCAAACCGCCACAGGTGGTTTAAGCCTTTAATGCGTGTGTGTGTGTGTGTGTGTGTGTGAGAGAGAGACAGTGCTTCACACTAGGGAGCCCAGGCTAGCTTTGAACTTTTCCTGCTTCAGTTTCCTGAGTGCTGGAATTGCAGGTATGTGCTGTCACGATTCTCAAGGCAACCTCTCTCTCCCTCCCTCTCTGCATGTGAGAGTTCTGGGGAGTGTAAGTTTGACTGAAAATGCCCCCATAGGCTCCTATGCTTGGATATGACGCTTGGATGCTGTGCTGGCTCATGTGATGTAACCTGACACAGGTTAGAGTCATTTGAGAGCAGGAAACCACCATTGAAAAAAACGCATCGGTAAGACTGGGCTGTGGACAAGCCTGTGGGGCATTTTTTAAATTAGTGATTGATGGGGAGGGCACAGCCTGTTGTGGGTGGGGCCAGCCCTTGGCTAGAGGTCCTGGGTTCTATGAGAAAGCAGACTAAGCAAGTCATAGGGAGTATGCGGCTAAGCAGCACCCCTCCAGGCCTCCCCCCACCACACACACACACACACACACACACACACACACACACACACACACACACACACACACGAACACACATCCCCAGTTTAGTTCTTGCCTTTGGCTTCCCTCAGTGGACTGATTTGGGATGTTGTGGGTTTCCCTTCTGTGTGTGTGTGTGTGGGGAGGTCAGGGGGCATGTCATGACCACTGGCCCTTGAGGATGGAGAGAGCAGAAGTGGCCAACAGGGTTTGGAAGGCCATAGGTTGTAAGAACTTCCCAAGTCAGCTGCAGTAAGACAGCTCCACTCGGTTGTTCCAGGAGCAGGGTACATAGGGCCTCTTAGGGGTACAGTGGAGAGGGCTGATTGGTCCTAACGCAGCACCTGATTATCATGTGGGAGGGAAGCTAGAGCAGGACTTGTGTGCTGAGTCAAGCACATTTGCAGAGAGCTCTGCACACAGTCGTCCTCCAAAGAAGGCCAGGCATCTGTGCTCAGATACATTCTCTGGACGAGGTCAGGCAAGGGAACAGGGAGCCCCACCGAGAAACGGAGTCCTCCATTTTGCACAGGCTTGGAGAGCTGCCTGGATGTGGTGGACCCTGACTGTAACAGCACAGTTCCCTAACAGGGAAGCTAAATAAAATCCACGTTGCTTTTGGTCATGGTGTTTCATCACAACAACAATAACCCTAACTAAGAAAGTCTCCAGTCAGGTGAACCGTTTGGGAAGGATTAGAAGGAGTGCACTTGTGAAGATGTCACTAGATGATGTCACTAGATATGGACTGTGAGGTTTTAAGAGACTGGCAATTCTCAGCGCTCTCCGTCTCCTACTTTCAGATCAAGATGTGAGGAATGCTATCCCCATACCATCACGGGCTCTAACCCTAGCCATAGCCCAGGGAAGCCAGTTCTCTTAGAAGTCGCCTTGGTCATGGTGGTTTGTCACAACAATAGAAAAGTAACTGAGGGGGTTGGGGATTTAGCTCAGTGGTAGAGCACTTGCCTAGCAAGTGCAAGGCCCTGGGTTCAGTCCCCAGCTCCGGAAAAAAAAAGAAAAAAAAAAAGAAAGAAAGAAAAGTAACTGAGACGGGATCCAACCCAGGAGTACATGCCAAGCACTAACTGGACCCCTTAGTCATTCTCCTCGCTCCTAACCAATTTTTTATGTCAGAATCAAACCTCCCCCTCCCTTTCTTTGTAGTAAACCCTATGTTTATATGGGGCAGATAGATGCATAGGGCAGACAGTGACGAGAACACGACGCTCAGAAAGGCATGGAAACACTAAACCCTGCTGAATCTTTTTCAAAGCCGTCAGGGCTCCCACAGCAAACAGCTGGCCACTCAGAGTCAGGCTGTACAGAGAGTTTTAGGGAAAGGACTGACCACAAACACAAAGGCAAGATGTAAAAAGAAGAAGGCATAGGTTGCTGAGGCTGGACCCGTGGGACAGTTGTCACCAAGGAGGGTCAAGGGGTTCTTGGAGGAAAGCTGTAGAAACGCCAACTGGCAGGAGCTAGGGCCACCCATAGGTTGGGGCTGGAGAGGTGGCTCAGTGGTTAGGAGCACTGACTGCTCTTCCAGAGGTCCTGAGTTCAATTTCCATCACCTCTGGCCTTCATATATACCAAGTGTGCAACTGGTGTGCAGACATACATGCAGGCAAAACCCTCATACACAGAAAATAAAATAATTTTAAAAAGAAAGAAATGGCCTGTAGGAGAGCCAGCCCTGCGTTCTCCTGGGGCCCATCTTGGTTTCCACAGGAGAGCAATCCAAGCAGACAAACCTTTGAAGCCACGAAGCCAGTCTCCAGTAGACAGAGCGTGACTGAAAAGGGCAATGGTGTGGCTTCCATGTGACAAAAGCTAGGTGGTCTAATCCAATATGTCTCACCTAACCAGTAGAAACGTTCACTATTTAAAAATAAATTCGGGGGCAGGGGAGTTGGGTCAGCGATTAAGACCACTGACTGCTCTTCCAGAGGTCCTGAGTTCAATTCCCAGCAACCACCTGGTGTCTCACAACCATCTGTAATGAGATCTGATGCCCTCTTCTGGTGTGTCTGAAGACAGCTACAGTGTACTCATATATATCAAATAAATGAATAAAATTTTAAAAAAAATTCATTCATGACTACTCATGTCATTTCCAACTCCTCCTTGTCCCCCCTACTCCTCCCAAATTCACAATCCTCTCTTTTAATTATTACTGTTATTCACACACACACACACACACACACACACACACACACACACACACAACACACACACATTGGCACATCACCTGATCTTGTCATATGCAGGTCCTGTCTAGGTGACAGTAATGTTAAGGTTTCGTGGGGACAGCTTCCCTATTGCAGAGAAAATATTACCTCACAGAAGACTTCCTGGTCCTCTTGCTCTCTCAGTCATCCCCACACCCTCCTCTTCTAGGATGTTCCCTGAGGCTTTGGTGTAACGGTTGTGTTGTAGGTGGACACGCCTCAGGCCTGTGGATTTCTGTACTGGTCTCTGATGAGGCCGAGAGCTGGCACTCTGAGACAGAGCACTGGGGGACAGGGCCAGGCCCTGAGGTTGAGAGAGTGCAGGCTGGCAAGGATTTGGGGGACTCAGCAGACCTGGCGGGCACCAGAATGAACATTGTCTCGGTGACACAACAAGTTGGGGCAGAGCAGCTGTGTGGATTTCCCCCTGCACCTGTTCCATAAAAGGGAAGACAGGAAGGTTTCCTCAAAATCAGATCAGCTAAACCTTGTCTTTAGGCCCTGTTGACCCTTGCCTTCCTTCTTTTCTGGAGGAAGGGGAAGTACTAATAAGGCCAGCTGGTTCTCCAGAACCTCTGACTCTCTTACAATGCTTCCTGTATTCTCATGGACACGCCCCCTCAGCACCCAAAAGCAACTAGCAAATCCTCTGAGAAAGGTGTGAGCTTGTATATGATAGTGATGGTTTATCATATATTATTAATATATTTACTTGTTACTTATTGGGGGTGGCATGCCATGATGCACCTGCAGAGGTCAGAGCACAGCCCACAGGGAAAAAGTTCCTCCTACCATGTGAGTCCCAGGAAGCCCGAACATTATTCAGCAGGTGCCTTTCCCACAGATATCTTACTGGCCTATGATGTTGTACTTTATTCAAAGTGAGGTAGATTTTTAAGCAAGTTAACAGTTCTGTTAAAATATGCATTTGAAAATCCTACCCAAGATAAAGACTCAACATCCTAGAGAGAGAATCTATGACTTCTCAGACAGTGTTGTTTGCTTTCAGACCCTGGGACAAGGAACTGGGGCGCATATCTCTACACACTAACCTGGCAGAGACACTTCATACACAGCAGACCTGGCCTCCAGGTTCTCCCAGCATCCCTCAGTTCCTACCTGTACCCTGCTCCCAAGCCTGAACTTTCAGGTCAGGGCTGGGCTGCCATCCCATAGAGCTCTTCCTATAAGCCAGACATAAGCTCGCTCTCGTGCTCTTCCTCTCTCTCTCTCTCTCTCTCTCTCTCTCTCTCTCTCTCTCTCTCTCTCTCTCTCTCT